>NW_024070188.1:83027663-83149090 GCF_014754425.2 Oryx dammah | reverse complement strand
TTACTCCAGGGTGCCTTCCCCTCATCCCTGCTTACCACCCCTCCGCCCTTACACACACTTGTGCAGGTATGCAGACAAGCCCGCAGCTCCCTTCGCTGCTTCATCTATCTCCAAAGTGCTTATCACCGTCTAACAGATGCATCTTTTTATTCCTTTGCTTTATTTATTTACTTTTGGCTGTGTCTTCCTTGCTGCATGCAGGCTTTCTCCAGTTGCAGAGAGGAATGGGAGCTGCTCTGTAGCTGCAGTGGCGTCTCTTGTTGTGGAGCCCGGCTCTAGGGTGCGAGGGCTTCAGGTGTGCGGCTGGTGGGCTCAGCAGTCCTTGCATACAGACTCAGTTGCCCCAGGGCAGGTAGAATCTTCCTGGACCAGGGATTGAACCTGTGTCTCCTGCGTTGGCAGGCAGATTCTTAATCCCTGGACCACCAAGGAAGTCCTGCCGTGTTTACTTATTTTTCTGGTGTCCCCTGCCTAGGATGCAGGTTTCATGAGGGCAGAAAGTTCTGCTTTGTTCATTTCTATCTTGTGACCCCCTAGATCATTGCTTGGTTCATAGTAGTCGCTCTGTAGTTGTGGAATAAATGGATGCTTCCTGACACCACGGCTTACACACACACACACACACACACACACGTATGGCTTCTTCTCTTCTACTCCACCACTGTCTTTGTCCACAGTGCCATGGGGGCTCCTCACCCACAGCAGCTTTTCTGGGGGCCAGCCCGCCCTCCTCACTGCCTTCCCCCAGAGCAGCTCCGAGGTGCTTCCTTGAAGGGCTTGCCTTGTTTCCAAATTAAACACTCATTTCTCACCCTCCCTGTCAAGATCCCAACCTATATCCCTCACCAAGTTGTCCCCCCATGTGACAGCCAAACATAACACGACTTGCTAATCCTCAAATCCTTCCTTAACTTCCCTAAATCCTAGCCTGTCCACACGACGTTTCTTCTTCCTGGCATCTCGCCCTCCCATCCTCACGGCTACGGCCCAGCAAGGCCTGGGCGCAATGTCAGCACCCCTCTGCTGAGTCCTCTGCAACTGCCTCGACCGCTAATGAGTCTTCTAATGAGTCATTTGTTCACATCAGATGACCAAAATACTGGACCTTCAGCATCAGTCCTTCCAGTGAATAGTCAGAGTTGATCTCCCTTAAGATTGACCAGTTTGATCACCTTGCAGTTCAAGGGACTTTCTTCTCTAGCACCACAATTCAACTGCATCAATTGTTTGGCCTTCTGCCTTCTTTTGTTATATCTTAGATGTGCCGCTATGAAGAACTAAGACTCCTAGACACAGATGAAGTCTTTGTCACGTGCCTTCAAGTCCTGTCCTTATCATCCCTGCGTTCTCCCAGGGCAGCTACCAGGCCCTTTCTCTGGAAGGTGGGCCTGGGGGAGAGTCGTGCAGGCCCAAGAAGAGGGCTCAGGACCACCGGCAGGGAATCCTGGGATCTCAGGTCCCAGTGTGGGGTGGGGGTGGGGAGTGTGGGAGGTGAGGGGCAGGAAGATGGGAAGGGGGGTGGGCTTCAGGTGGGTACACCCGCTTGGCCCTAGGGGAGAGGAAGGGGAGAGTGTTGTCCCCTTTGGTAAAGGCTTAGGCCCTTCCTTGTCCAGGTAGCTGTTATGAAGATGTTACTCATATCATCCATATTTTAACCCTTTTTATACCTAAGTACTACAAACAACTATACAGGGGTCCCTTGCTCTTCAAAAGTTTGTTTTATGACACTTTACTTTTATGAAAGAACAGCATCAGCACCTGATTTTTTCCTAACCAAAAGAAATCAAAGAGGATTTTCACTTTTATAATGAAAGATGAAAATTGAAAATAGCCTTCAGTGTTTGTTTTGCAGCGAGTCGTTCAAGAAGCAATGTGCACCCCAGCAGGGAGAGTGGCCCTGCCTAGCAGCGCCTACCCCAGAAGCTACCTGGATCATTCCACCTTCAAGGCGGCATAGGTTTGAATTGCCCGTGAGCATCTGTGCTTCATCTCTGTTTATTTTCTGCATCTGTTAGCAAGGTGTGTCCTAAGGCGACTGCTTCTTTGCTTTTCCACATTTCAGCTTAGGAGAGGTTTCATCGGAAAGCTCTACTTTCGGAGAATGGGGGGAACCTGCATAGTACTTGGGGTGCTTTGAAATTTACACAAATGGTACCATATTCTGTATTTTTCTGTCACTTCCTTTTTTACTCCACATTATATTTTTGAGACCTGTAAGTCTTGATAAATGTGGATCTCGCTCATTTACTGCTAGGTATCATTCAATTGCATGGCTGTACTACAATTTATTCCAGAAATATTCAGCTCATTTCCAATTTTTCATAATTATAAATGATATGGCAGTGAACTTGTAGTGCACGTTCCTTTGGCAAGAACTGATCTAAAGTAAATGTCTACAAATAGACTCAGGACCATCAGTTCAGTTCAGTCAGTCAGTCATGTCCGACTCTTTGCAACCCCATGGACTGCAGCACGCCAGGCCTCCCTGTCCATTACCACCTCCTGGAGTTCACTCAAACTCATGTCCATGGTGTCAGTGATGCCATCCAACCATCTCATCCTCTGTGGTCCCCTTCTCCTCCTGCCTTCAGTCTTTCCCAGCATCGGGATCTTTTCAAATGAGTCAGTTCTTCGGAACAGGTTGCCAAATATTGGAGTTTCAGCTTCAACATCAGTCCTTCCAATAATTATTTGGGACTGATTTCCTGTAGGATTGACTGGTTGGATCTCCTTGCAGTCCAAGGGACTCTCAAGAGTCTTCTCCAACACCACAGTTCAAAATCAATTCTTCGGCACTCAGCTTTCATTATAATCCAACTCTCACATCCATACGTGACTACTGGAAAAACTATAGCTTTGACTATATGGATCTTTGTTGGCAAAGTAATGTCTCTGCTTTTTAATATTCTGTCTAGGTTGGTCATAGCTTTTCTTCCAAGGAGCAAACATGTTTTAATTTCATGGCTCCAGTCACCATCTGCAGTGATTTTGGAATGCAAAAAAAAAAAAAATAAATTCTTTCCCTATTTCCATTGTTTCCCCATCTATTTGCCATGAAGTGATGGGACCAGATGCCATGATCTTAGTTTTCTGAATGTTGACTTTTAAGCCAACTTTTTCACTCTCCTCTTTCACTTCCATCAAGAGGCTTTTTAGTTCTTCTTCAATTTCTGCCATAAGGGTGGTATCATCTGCGTATCTGAGGTTATTGATATTTCTCCTGGCAATCTTGATTCCAGCTTGTACTTTATCCAGCTCAGCATTTAGCATGATGTACTCTGCATATAAGTTAAATAAGCAGGGTGACAAGGTACAGCCTTGGCATACTCCTTTCCCAATTTGGAACCAGACCGTTGTTCCATGTCCAGCTCTAACTGTTGCGTCAGGACCATAGTATGTACCTATTTTGAGCTTCACCAGATGTCGCCAAATTGCTTTCAGTAGGTGGCCCCAATTCATGTCTCATCAGCAACCTGTGAGATCATCCCCATCCACACTAACACATGTGCTTGTTACCCTCAAGTGCAGTAGCAGACGCTATGGGTTTGAAACGCAGTGCCATTGTTTTGATTTACACACTACTGATTTGGTCAGACTGAGCACGTTTGCATTGAATCCCATGGAGAGAGGAGCCTGGTGGACTGCAGTCCATGGGGTTGCAGAGTCGCACAGGATGGAAAGTGACTTAGCACTTAACATTCATCATTTAGGTTTGTCTTCCACGAGTCACTTCTCATAACCTCTGCCTGTGTTCTCTTTGTTACTTGTTTTTTTCCTACTGAAGTTTTTGAAAATTACTTGTTTATTTGTTTACTTTGCTTCTTTGTCAGCTATGTATGTTCTATCTCTTCAATCTGTGGCTTGTCTTTTTTCTTTAAATTGGTATAATTGGAAGAAAAGCTATGACAAACCTAGACAGCAAATAAAAAGCAGAGACATCACTTTGCTCACAAAGGGCCCTGTAGACAAAGCTGTTTTTTTTTTTTTTTTTCCAGTACTCATGTATAGATGTGAGATTTGGACCATAAACAAGGCTGAGTGCCAAAGGACTGATGGTTTTGAATTTTGGTGCTGGAGAAAACTCTTGAGAGTTTTAGACTGCACCGAGATCAAACCAGTCCATTCTAAAGAAAATCAATCCAGAATATTCATTGGAAGGACTGATGCTGAAGCTGAAACTCTACTACTTTGAGCACCTGATGTGATGAACCAACTATTGGAAATGACCCTGATGCTGGGAAAGATTGAGGGCAGGAGGAGAAGGGGATGACAGAGGATGAAGTGGTTGGATGGCATCACTGACTCAATGGACATGAGTTTGAGCAAGCTCTGGGAGACAGTGAAGGACAGGGAAGCCTGGCGTGCTGCCATCATGGGGTTGCAAAGAGTCAGACACGACTTAGCGACTGAACAACAAATAATTGCCCTACAATTTTGTGTTAGGTCCTGCTGTACAATGAGTGAATCAGCTATATGTATAAATATATCCCCTCCCTCTTGGACTGTGGCTTGTCCTCTCACTCTGTAGTGTCTTGGTGACTACAAGTTTAAATTCTGATGTAGTACCATGTGTCAATTTGTTTTATAGCTTCTGCTTTTTTATCTTCCAAAAAGAAAAAATAAAATGCATGAAAGGGTTTCTGGGCTCTTTGTTCTCTTTTATGGCTCTACATGTCTATTTCCAGGACAGTATTTTACTATTAACCACAATAATTCTGTAACAATTCTTAGTATTTGGGAGGACAAGTCTCATCCCTTCTCTCCCCTTACTTTGTTCCTTTTCAGAGTCATCTTGGCAATTTGGGATTTTCTTTTTCTTCTGTATAAATTTTAGCCTTTATTAAGTTCCATAGAAATTCAGTTGGGATTTTGATGTAAAATTATGTGTGAGTTTTATTTCTCCCATTACTCTGTAGATTTTTGAGAGAAAGGCCAAATCATGTTTCTCTTTCTATCTTTAAACAGTGATATCTGTTTCATATCTGCACTGTCCAATAAGGTACCATTAGCCATATGTGGCCATTTGCATTTAAATTAAAATTAAGTGAAATGAAAGGCTCTGTTCTTAGCGAGTCACGATTCAAGCACTTGATAAACACATGCACGATTGGTGACTGCCATATTGGACTATGATAAAGAGCATTTCCAGCAACACAGGAAGTTCTGTTGGACAGAGCTGGTCCAGACATGTGTGCATGCATGCTAAGTGGCTTCAGCTGTGTCGGACTCTTTTCGACCCTTTGGACAGCAGCCCACCAGGCTCCTCTGTCCGTGGGATTCTCCAGGCAAGAATACTGGAGTGGGTTGCCATGTCCTTCTCCAGGGGATCTTCCCGACCCACGGATCGACCCAGCACCTCTTCGTTCTCCTGCATTGGCAGACGGGTTCTAGGGCCGCCTGGGAAGCCTGTTCCAGACGTAGTGAACGGTAAATGCTTGCTGAATAGGACCAATAACAATCTATTGGCCCACAACTCTCAGCTTTTGTTGAACATACAGACTTTAACTCTTTTTGAAAAGGTAATTATTGGGGGTTTTTTTACCTAAAATTTTATAGTTGGTATTTTTAAAATCACGTTTAGGAATGGATATACCTATTAGTATTATTAGTATTTATTCACCACATATTGAATTACCAAAATACGTCATAATGACATTTGTGCTTTTTGTAGAGCACCAAAAAAGATTGGTTTCCTTGGGAATGTTGCAATAAATCTTGAAATAAAACTTTTGAAAACAATCCACTGACAGAAACTTTGGCAAGTGACTTGGAGCACGTGCTCCAGCCTCAAGGGGAAAAAAGAGAAGTCATGGTTTCTTTTTGTTTTTTAACAAATGGGTATGAATATTTAAAACACTCTCATTCTTACCTTATTTGGAATGGAGTTGCTATTTGTTGGGCTTCCCAGGTGGCATGGTGGTAAAAAATCCTCGTTGCAAGAGACATGGGTTTGATCCCTGGGTGGGGAAAATCCCATGGAATAGGAAATGGCAACCCACTCCAATATTCTTTTTTTAAATTTTTATTTTTTTAGATTATGAAAGTATGATAACACATATACAGGAGATTTGGAAAATACAGAACAAAGTTACATATAGTTCCACTATATATTACAATTATTTTTTTAGGTAGATCAATTAAGAATTTTTAGTTGGACTTTCAATATCAAACTCTCAAAAATTAATAGAATGAATATACAGAGAGGTATAAGAATAAAGTAGACCTGGAAAGCACTGTGAACCAATTCAACATAATTAAAATTTATATAATTTTCACACAATAGTAGGATAAATATTCTATTCAAGTTCCCATAGACTGTAAACTAGGAGACACTGGAACATATCCAGGGACATCAGACAAGGTGCAAAAAATTCATGGACTAAAGTCATTGAAATCGTGCAGAATCTGTTCTCTTATCACTGTGGAATTATGTTAGAAGTCAATATCAAAAGATATTTTAAAATAGCCCACATCTTTCCAAATGTAATCTGATATTTACCAAGAGAGATCTTAGCCATCGAAAGCCTCAACAAAGTCAGAAAACTGAAAAAAACAGAGTGGGTGATTGCAGATGAGAAAGCATTTAAATTAGAAAGAATCTAAATGATAAATTAATATTAAAGATACTTTAAACAATATCCCATGTATTTGAAAATTAAATGTTCACTTTTAAGTGATGAATGTTTCTAAAAAACCATAACAAGGAAAATAAGAAATATTGATTATAGAATAAAAATGAGAAGAGAATTTACTGGAATTTGTTGCATGTAGCTGAACTGCTCAATGCAATTAAATACAATGTCCACTCCATTATTCTTGCCTGGAAAATTCCATGGCCAAAAGAGCCTGGCGGGCTACAGTCCATGGGGTTGTGGACTCTGCAAAGAGTCAGACACAACTGAGCGACTAAGTGTGCGTGCGCGTGCACGCGTGTGCACACACACAGACACACACACACACACACACAGGGCTATTTGTTACTTTAGTGTGTGAATGTAGTAAAAACCACAGGGCACTTCCCTTGTTATATGGCAGAATACTGGAGCCTAATGTTGATATAGACTGCCCAATATTCATTTCTTTCCCTGGCCCATTCTCTCACTAGTTGACTATAATTTGGACTTCCCTAGAGGAAAGCTTCTGGTTTGGGAGACAGTATCACAGATACTATTATTCTTTGGCAATAGATCCTTTCTGTACTTGAAGTATCTAGGATCTTGGACTTCTCCAAAGTCATCTTTGGAGAAGATGGTAGCCATGAAGAAAATGCTAAATAGAGCTAAAAATATTCCAGAGTTGAATTTTGGCAAGGTAGAAAAACCCAATCTAGCTTAAGAGATTGGAGAGTTCATACTTACTCTCCAAATAGATACAAAAGCAAGTCTTTTGCCCCATTCCTTCCAACAGTTGTTTTGTGTCATTTTAACAAGCGCAAGGTGAAGCGTGTTCTCTCTCTTGAAAACCTTTCCATCACACATGGTTTAGGCCAGGAATGGTAAGTGGGTTTTTTCTGTCCCACGCCTGTCACTGGGCAGGAGCCATCCGGAGCACCATGTTGAGGGTACCTCTGAGGTGGGGAGGAGGTCAGATCATGACTGACAAGGAACAGAGGCGGAGGAAAGGGGAAATGAGCTTGAGGGCAAAAGATAAGTCAGCTTCTGTCATCCGTGTAGCTCGGGAAGTGCCAGGCTGACACGATATTCTCCGTGGGTCTCCAGAACTCTTAGGACATCTATTACTTTGGGGATTTGGCCACTATGCTATTAAGTGCTAAAATATTGCCCAGAAGTTTCTGCAATTGGACCTCATTCTGGATGAAACTGTCTTTCAGGGAGGACCCTTCAACCGTGTGGTGGTGGTCCCTCTGGGCACAGCACTCAGAAGCCATCCACCGTTTCCGACGCAGTACCACTGTCCACAAATCACAGTAATGCTGTCCTCACTTGGGAGAAGGCAGTTTCAGGAGATTCGCAGGCACCAATTAAAATCTGAGTGACATTTAATTTAAATTGAACTTAAATGTCCCTGGTGGCTCAGACGGTAAATAATTCACCTGTACTGCGGGAGACCTGGGTTCAAACCCTGGGTCAGGAAGATCCCCTGGAGAAGAGAATGGCAACTCACTCCAGTATTCTTGCCTGGAGATTCCCATGGATGGAGGAGCCTGGCAGGATTGCAAAGACTCAGACAGGACTGAATGACTAAGTGTGCGCGCAAACACACACACACACACACAATTGAATTTAGAAACTGGAGAATAACACATTCACTGAAAATGATATTATATTGACATAGTTACTGAAATGGAGTGATGCTTACATGTTCTGTAAAAGAAACAGCTTCAAAGACTGCATGTGATATCAGTGCCTCCCATAAATGATAAGGAGGCCTGTTTATTTGTTTGTCAACCTGTTTCTGATTTACTGCAGACCAAAGTGTGGTCTTACTGGGCATGAATCGTCTGCTTCTCAAGACACGGACACCCTCAAGGTGAATTCAACAATATCTGGTCTACATCCCATTCAAGGAGACCTGTCCACCATTCACACACTGGATGTCATGGTGATGCCAGATTGATGGAAAAGTTTCTAAATGCTCACCTCCAATTTTTGCATTTATCAGATTGCAGGCAGGGGACAACAATTCACACACCAGCTTTACCAGTGCATTCTGTGCAATCCTGTATTTTGCACAATAATGTAGATCTCCAGAGGAATTCTTCATTGTACCCCAAGCACAAACAGATGCTGAACCACTCACTGTAGGCAATGAATGATTTCCAGAGTCTAGGCTTGAAAGATGGTCTGGACACATGAGCTCTGTGTTAGCAGAGTCTCAGAAAGGGGCTCTGAGTGCTTCGCTGGTTTTGAGTCTGAGCGGTTTTCTATTTGTGGGTTCCTTTCCTTTTGGAATTACTTTTTGTTTGTATTTTTCAAGTTACCGATGTCTACTTTCCCTATACTGGAGTCAAAGAGTTCTGGTTGGGCCAATAAATAATTTATTTCTAAAAGTACAATGAAATTAAGATAATTAGACTATTTCCTGGCTGTAAAATACAATGAGTTCAAGCTCTCTTTTCCTTTAAATACAAAAATAACATACAGTAATCCAGGTCATATTTAGTACAATTTAACATATATATATGTATTGTTGTTGGCATTTATTTGCTAAGTCACGTCCGACTCCTTTGCAACCCCATGGACTGTAGCTCACCAGGCTCCACTGTCCATGGGCTTCCCCAGGCAGGAATAATGGAGTGGGTTGCCATTTCATTCTCCAAGGTATCTTCCTGACCCAGGGATTGAACTCCCATCCCTTGCGTCTCTTGCACTGGCAGGTGGGTTCTTTACCACTGAGCCACCCTGGAAGCCATATATATGTACACTTGTGTGTGCTGAGTTGTTTCAGTCGTGTCCAACTCTGTGTGACCCATGGACTATAGCCCACCAGCCTCCTCTGTCCATGGGATTCTCCAGGCAAGAATATTGGAGTGGGTTGCCATGCCCTTCTCCAGGGGATCTTCCCGACCTAGGGATTGAACTCATGTCCCTTACATCTCTTGCACTGACAGGCTGGTTCTTTACCACTGACTACCAGGGAAGCTATATATATATATGTGTGTGTGTGTGTGTGTGTGTGTACACTGGTTTTCTTTTTTTTAATGGCCTGCTTAAATTATTTATTACTATTAAATCACAGACAGACTCTTATCTTATCTATAGACTCCTCTGTCCATGGAATTCTCCAGGCAAGAATACTGCGTTGGGTACAGATTGGTTTTCTAATGCAAGTTATAGAATGCTGGCAGACAGAACATTCATTGTCATGAGATTTTAAAACTATGTCTTAAACATGAAAAGGTGAAAGCTCCCTGAAAAATTCAAAATGGACACTTTCTAAAATGGGGCTCAAAGGAATAATACAAAGAGAACACGAATACCTACTAGGAAATGTTGATGTAAATAGCAATGTTATATGGACTGCTGGACAGGAGCCGAGAATGCCAGGCTGCGACAGTGCAGGAGCAGCCAAGAGGAGCTACCGCCCCCGCGAGGCCAGGGGCGGCGGCCTGGAGGAGCAACCCCATGTCCAAGGAGCGGTGGCTGCGCAGGCGCAGGAGGGCCGAGAGGAGCTACTCTGCGTTCAAGGTCAGGAGGAGGGGCGGTGAGGAGATACCCCTCATCCAAGGTAAGGAGCAGCGGCTGTGCTCTGCTGGAGCAGCCGTGAAGAGATACCCCACGTCCAAGGTAAGAGAAACCCAAGTAAGACGGTAGGTGTTGCAAGAGGGCATCAGAGGGCAGACACACTGAAACCATAATCACAGAAAACTAGTCAATTGAATCACACTAGGACCACAGCCTTGTCTAACTCAGTGAAACTAAGCCATAGCCTTGGGGCCACCCAAGAAAGGCGGGTCATGATGGAGAGGTCTGACAGAACGTGGTCCACTGGAGAAGGGAATGGCAAACCACTTCAGTATTCTTGCCTTGAGAACCCCATGAATAGTATGAAAAGGCAAAATGATAGGATACTGAAAGAGGAACTCCTCAGGTCAGTAGGTGCCCAATATGCTACTGGAGGTCAGTGGAGAAAGAATGAAGGGATGGAGCCAAAGCAAAAACAATACCCAGTTGTGGATGTGACTGGTGATAAAAGCAAGGTCCGATGCTGTAAAGAGCAATATTGCATAGGAACCTGGAATGTCAGCTCCATGAATCAAGGCAAATTGGAAGTGGTCAAACAGGAGATGGCAAGAGTGAACATCGACATTCTAGGAATCAGCGAACTAAAATGGACTGGAATGGGTGAATTTAACTCAGATGACCATTATATCTACTACTGTGGGCAGGAATCCCTTAGAAGAAATGGAGTAGCCATCATGGTCAACAAAAGAGTCCAAAATGCAGTACTTGGATGCAATCTCAAAAACGACAGAATGATCTCTGTTCATCTCCAAGGCAAACCACTCAGTATCACAGTTATCCAAGTCTATGCCCCAGCCAGTAATGCTGAAGAAGCTGAAGTTGAATGGTTCTATGAAGACCTACAAGACCTTTTAGAACTAACACCCAAAAAAGATGTCCTTTTCATTATAGGGGACTAGAATGCAAAAGTAGAAAGTCAAGAAACACTTGGAGTAACAGGCAAATTTGGCCTTGGAATGCGGAATGAAGCAGGGCAAAGACTAATAGAGTTTTGCCAAGAAAATGTACTGGTCATAGCAAACACCCTCTTCCAACAACACAAGAGAAGACTCTACACTTGGACATCACCAGATGGTCAACACCAAAATCAGATTGATTATATTCTTTGCAGCCTAAGATGGAGAAGCTCTATACAGTCAACAAAAAGAAGACCAGGAGCTGATTGGGGCTCAGATCATGAACTCCTTATTACCAAATTCAGACTCAAATTGAAGAAAGTAGGGAAAACCGCTAGACCATTCAGGTATGACCTAAATCAAATCCCTTATGATCATACAGTGGAAGTGAGAAATTGATTTAAGGGCCTAGATCTGATAGATAGAGTGCCTGATGAACTATGGAATGAGGTTCATGACATTGTACAGGAGACAGGGATCAAGACCATCCCCATGGAAAAGAAATGCAAAAAAGCAAAATGGCTGTCTGGGGAGGCCTTACAAATAGCTGCGAAAAGAAGAGAGGCGAAAAGCAAAGGAGAAAAGGGAAGATATAAGCATCTGAATGCAGAGTTCCAAAGAATAGCAAGAAGAGATAAGAAAGCCTTCTTCAGCAATCAATGCAAAGAAATAGAGGAAAAGAACAGAATGGGAAAGACTAGAGATCTCTTCAAGAAAATTAGAGATACCAAGGGAACATTTCATGCAAAGATGGTCTCGATAAAGGACAGAAATGGTCTGGACCTAACAGAAGCAGAAGATATTAAGAAGAGATGGCAGGAATACACAGAAGAACTGTACAAAAAAGATCTTCAAGACCCAGATAGTCATGATGATGTAATCACTCACCTAGAGCCAGACATCTTGGAATGTGAAGTCAAGTGGGCCTTAGAAAGCATCACTACAAACAAAGCTAGTGGAGGTGATGGCATTCCAGTTGAGCTATGTCAAATCCTGAAAAATGATGCTGTGAAAGTGCTGCACTCAACATGCCAGCAAGTTTGGAAAACTCAGCAGTGGCCACAGGACTGGAAAAGGTCAGTTTTCATTCCAATCCCAAAGAAAGGCAATGCCAAAGAATGCTCAAACTACCACAGAATTGCACTCATCTCACACGCTAGTAAAGTAATGCTCAAAATTCTGCAAGCCAGGCTTCAGCAATACATGAACCGTGAACTCCCCAATGTTCAAGCTGGTTTTAGAAAAGGCAGAGGAACCAGAGATCAAACTGCCAACATCTGCTGGATCATGGAAAAAGCAAGAGAGTTCCAGAAAAACATCTATTTCTGCTTTATTGACTATGCCAAAGCCTTTGACTGTGTGGATCACAATAAACTGTGGAAAATTCTGAAAGAGATAGGAATACCAGATCACCTGACCTGCCTCTTGAGAAACCTATATGCATGTCAGGAAGCAACAGTTAGAACTGGACATGGAACAACAGGCTGGTTCCAAATAGGAAAAGGAGTACGTCAAGGCTGTATATTGTCACCCTGCTTATTTAACTTATATGCAGAGTACATCATGAGAAACGTTGGGCTGGAAGAAGCACAAGCTGGAATCAAGATTGCCAGGAGAAATATCAATAACCTCAGATATGCAGATGACACCACTCTTATGGCAGAAAGTGAAGAGGAACTAAAAAGCCTCTTGATGAAAGTGAAAGTGGAGAGTGAAAAAGTTGGCCTAAAGCTCATCATTCAGAAAATGAAGATCAATGGCATCCGGTCCCATCACTTCATGGGAAATAGATGGGGATACAGTGGAAACAGTGTCAGACTTTATTTTTTTGGGCTCCAGAATCACTGCAGATGGTGATTGCAGCCATGAAATTAAAAGATGCTTACTCCTTGGAAGAAAAGTTATGACCCACCTATATAGCATATTGAAAAGCAGAGACATTACTTTGCCACCAAAGGTCTGTCTAGTCAAGGCTATGGTTTTTCCAGTGGTTATGTATGGATGTGAGAGTTGGACTGTGAAGAAAGCTGAGTGCCAAAGAATTGATGCTTTTGAACTGTGGTGTTGGAGAAGACTCTTGAGAGTCCCTTGGACTGCAAGGAGATCCAACCAGTCCATTCTGAAGGAGATCAGCCCTGGGATTTCTTTGGAAGGACTGATGCTAAAGCTGAAACTCCAGTGCTTTGGCCACCTCATGCGAAGAGTTGACTCATTGGAAAAGACTCTGATGCTGGGAGGGATTGGGGGCAGGAGGAGAAGGGGACGACCGAGGATGAGATACCTGGATGGCATCACAGACTCAATGGACGTGAGTCTGAGTGAACTCTGGGAGTTGGTGATGAACAGGGAGGCCTGGCGTGCTGCAATTCATGGGGTCGTAAAGAGTCGGACATGACTGAGCGACTGAACTGAACTGAGACAGGAGCACATAGAAACATTTGCATTCTTATTGATTAATTTTTCTGTCTTTTTTATTGCATTAATTGTGATCTAGATGATTTTACCATTTATCTTGAGTATTGTCTTTGGAAGGCTATATTTTAGACATGCTATAAATAGTAGCCGAAAAGGCCAGGCAGAAGAGAAAGCGTTTGTAGATAAGAAATGAATACAAGCAGTAAAATGGGGAGAGAATAGTAACTCTGTGTTCCATTTTCATATTTAGATGTCCTAGACTGTGGAATTCAAAGTCTAAATTCTAATCCCAAATTTACAGTGAGATACAAGTATGCAAGACTTATCTATTTTTCCTAAAAACAGAATAGAATGCTCTAGCGTTCCCCATTTCTAGCAGTTCACATCCCCTTGCTGAGAACGGGGGTCTCTCTATGTGTCCACAGGGGCAACCCCGTCACCTTTCTTGGTTCTCAAGAGCCTAGGGTGATGACAGCCACACCTAAGCCCCGTAACGTCTCCTCCTCCGGAAGCAGAAGCTCCCTACTTAAGCTCCTGGGAGGCAGGCGGATCCCTCATTCCATTCACACCATGTAACTCCACATCTACTCCATGCTCATCCCTGACCCTCAGGGTCTCTGTTAACATTCACAGAACAGAACTCCACTGTGTGTTTTCCTGTTATATCCCTTTTACTCCTCAGAACCACGCTAACAGGATCCATCATCCTTTTCAGATTGGAAAATGGAGACCTGGAACGATTAACATCACTCGTCCAAACGCCCCACCAGTTTAAGTGGTTTATGGGAAATTTAGACCATATCTCCTCTCCTGGACCATCTGCAGGCAGGAGTCCTCGTCCTCCACAGGGATGCTGTCCTTGAATTTTCTTTTGTCCTCTTTCCATGACTTTTCTGTGAGTGCAAGATATGTCTCCTTTTTGTGTTAGGGTTTGGTTTTTGTTTTATCTGTTTTTAATAAAACCATCTTAAAGTGCTTTCTATGACAATCTCTCTTTTGACGTAGGGATCCCATAGGGGTTTTTTAACTAAAAAAATTTCAGAAGTCATATAGTCTAATTTCCTTATTTTGCAGTCAAGGATTTAAGAACCAAGAAGATTAAGTAACTCATCTAAAATGAGTTCACTCAGTTTACAACACCAGTAGGTCCAGGAGCCAGGCTGAAACACTGTTATTGAACACTGACTCGGAAAAATTTTTAAAGTTGTCATTTTATATATTTTTTTTTTTGGCTACAGGTATTGTATAGCCTAGAAATTTAAAAGAAAATCTTTACCTTTTGATATCAAAATTAAAGAGATTTCTGTAAATATAAAACCTACACAGTCTTCAGTCAAATGACAATATCAGTTAAGTATTTTATAGTAAAGAATGGAAGGAAGATTGTGTTGCAAAAACTGAGATTTTTTTTGCTTTTAGCTTTGTTAGCACTGGAAGAATAAAATGATCTGATAATTCTAAAGCATTATGCTTGTTTGGGAGGTGGGAGATAACTGGTCAAACTCATATAAACCCTCTGAGTTAAGAGTATCTTGCCAATGCTAGTTTTCGGGTTTGGAAAATATACCATGATTATGTAGGAGACAATCATTAAGGAAACTTGGTGAAACTGGGTGAAGGATACATAGAATCTGTACTATTTTTCAACTTCTTGTGAGTCTTGAACTGTTTCCAAAAAAATTATTTAAGAAACAAAAGTAATGGTGTATTGATTGCTATGACAACCAGCTCTGGAAAGCGTGTGCCCCAAAGACCATGACCTTGAGCTCCTCCCTTCAAGGGCAAGATAGTCCCGCTATCCAAGCCCAGCCCCGCCCCCTGGCTCAGCGCCATCCTCAGCCTCGCAGTTGCACAGAGGCGGCTCTTGGAACCAGCTTCAGAATTCAGGGGGTTTGGGAGAGCTTTACGGCTGGGCTAAGAGTCGATGCGGACACACTCCTGGGGTCCAGGAAACCAACTTACAAGAGTCCTCCCGCAGACCGCCCACCTATAAACTGGAGATTGTGTGCCTGCTGTTTGAGGGTGTCCTTGGGTTTAGTACTGAGGACAAGTGAAACTGAAGCCACGGGCTGTGGAATTCATCTGCCTCAAAATAAGCATTTCTCTTTTGATGGGCCAAAAAAAGAGAAGTTTTTGCTAATACAGTGATCGATCCTATGTCACCAAAATCTGAAGAGAAAGCTATGACCTTCTTCACAGCAGGATTTGTGTTTCTTCTGCTCTTTGATACTTTAGTCACTGGTGTTAGTGATCTTACTTCAAAATACCTGCTTTCTTTGCTTAAGACATACCCATGGCCCATGGGGTTTTGTGTGCACACTCCGTAACACACCTAAAGACACTCCATAACACACCTAGGACACTCCATGGCACACCTATAGACACTCCATGGCACACCTAAAGACACTCCATAACACACCTAGGACACTCCATGCTGCTGCTGCTGAGTCCCTTCAGTCGTGTCCGACTCTGTGTGACCCCATAGACGGCAGCCCACCAGGCTCCCCCGTCCCTGGGACTCTCCAGGCAAGAACACTGGAGTGGGTTGCCATTTCCTTCTCCAATGCATGAAAGTGGAAAGTGAAAGTAAAGTCACTCACTCATATCCGACTCTTAGCCACCCCATGGACTGCAGCCTACCAAGCTCTTCCGTCCATGTGATTCTCCAAGCAAGAGTACTGGAGTGGGGTGCCATAGCCTTCTCCAAGGACACCCCGTAGCACACCATAAACACTCCATAACACACCTAAAGACACTCCCCAACACACCTGAGACCACTCCATAGCACACCTAAAGCCTCGCCGGGACAGTTAATAAGAACTGGCCCTCTGCATGTCACCAGCCTGTGCTCACAAAGGCGGCCGCTTCAAGACCCCCATGGGTGTCTATCCACAGCCCCACACTCGCTCTGCACCCTGTCCCTCGCAGGCTTCTCCCACCCGAGCTTTTCAGGGAGTGTGTGGGACTGCCTAATAGGGGTGCTCACGTGCCATTGGGACAGTTGTCAGCCTTTCTCCTTATACCTTCCAGGAATCTCTAGGATGATGGTTGGGGGCCAGGGCAGAGAAGGGAGGCAGGCAGGTCTTACATGCATCGGGGAACCACATCTTATTCAATGGCTAAGTTCTCAATCAGCCCACAGAGAAAAGAGGATATGGCCCAAAAATCTCACTTGCAAGTCTTCTCAGTGGTCCAGAACCAGAACGGATGGTGGCTTCTCTGGGCAGAGACCGGATGAAGGGATGGGCAGGCACCAGAGGGGCATTTTGTTGGAAACGGTTTGCTGAGAATGGTGCTGTGTACACGGGGAGGCTTGCTGATGGTGGGGAAGAGCAAGTCACCCTCCCAGGGGCCCGTGTCAGCTGAGTGGAGGGGAAAGGGGGCTGGACGCAGCTTGCCTTCACCCTCAGTCCTCAAGATTCCATTGCTCTGCACCTTCGGGTCTGCGTGTGTCTGACTCCTAAATACAGTCAGGGTTCAAGCTCTTTCCCACGGGGCTCTTAGGCTACAGTCACATCAGAAGACATGCCTGAGCATTTGTCTCTAAATAATTTTTCTCTGTGTCCAAAGCACAGAGGCAAAGTACGGTGGTCAGTATTTGGCCAGTCGGTCCTCACCTGAATCTCAGCTCCAGACCAGCCAGCCTGCCTGGCACATGCTAACCGCGACCCACCCTCTGGGCTCTCCCATGACCCATCTCCCTGTCTCTTACCCCCTCCCAAGTTACGCTCCTCTTTCCAGTTATCTTCATCGACCCCCTCGAATCCATGCCAGTTCCTACTTTCATACTTAACTGTCTCCTCACACTGACATGCTATCTCATACAGCTGTCTTCTGCTTCCATCACATCTAATACCTACGCGTACATTTATATTCAGATTCCTATCTACCCCCATGTCTTCTATGACAGCAGAGCTAGCTTTGGAGCAAGGTGGTAAGTGGCCTGCCAGCTGCTCTGTATTTCCACCTGATTGTCACTGATTTGCTGTGTGGCTTAGACACATCACTTACCCCTGCTGAGTCTCAGTGTCCTCATTAGGAAAATGAGGATAAATATTTTCCCTGGATGGGAAAATAAATGAGACACTGTAAGTTGATTGCCTAGCATAGCATTGGACAAAAAGAAGAATTCCATCAATGTTGGTGGTGGTGGTTTAGTTACCAAGTCGTGTCCAATTCTTTGCGACCCCATGGACTCTAGCTGGCCAGGGTCCTCTGTCCATGGGATTCTCCAGGCAAGAATACTGGAGTGGGTTGCCATTTCCTCCTCCAGGGGACCTTCCTGAGCCAGGAATCAAACCCACTTCTCCTGCACTGACAGGTGGGTTCTTTACCAGGGAAGCCCCTATCAGTGTTAACTATTTTCAGAATTCCTTCCAAGTGGCATTCCATCCTGCCTCTTTCCTAAACTCTCCTTGTTTCTCTTAACTCCTAAGTACTGATGCTTGTGTCAAATCACTTTGCGCTCAATAACACCCCGCTTAGCAGGAGATACTCTTTTCTAGTTGTGTCATACAAGTTATTATCGTCTTCTTAGCCTTCTTACTGCCAACCAGGACTGCACTGTGTATTTCATGTGTATTTCTCAGCGTAATATTTCTAAGTCATCTACAATATCCTTCGGCTCTCTGAGTCATTTTAGGAAAGCTCAGTGACTCATCTGGTGATCAATGTTAAATATTCATATCTTCTGAGCCTCTTTTTTCTTAATGCTTCGGTTTAAAGATACCTTCCCCCACATACAAGTGGAAAAATTATTTAGGTGCTCTGAGGCTTCCAGAAACTGTTCTTTCCTGCTCATCCAAGAGCAAGAAAGCCATGAGCTCACCTTATCAAAATGGGCCCAGGCGCCTGACGCAGTTGCTAATTATTGCTCCACTGACGTTTTCTGATGTGCTTCTGATGTACTTGTCAGGAGCTGGTGATGCCAACACAACAAGTTTACAAAGGAAACTTGGCAGGGCAAGGGGTAACTTACGCCTTCTTGCCCTTGCGGGTATTATATAGACACAATCTAAAAGACCCTCAGGGCATGTTGTTGGGAAACACTTATTCCATTTTATTTACCAGATACAGTGAGAGACAAACCAGTTCTTTCCACTTGGCTATCTCAGGACTGTGAAATCTTCATTAGGAACATCAAACAATGCCTTGCAGATGTGATGTCCGAAGCTATTAGCATAATCCTCACCCGAACATGAAATGATGCAAATACCCGAGTATCATCATTTCTAGGCACTGTTTTTCAGTTTTCAGATGGCAAGTCCCTTTTCAGAGTACTAATTAATCCAGATATTTAGAGAATTTGGCTTGGAAAAAACGCGAAATTGAGCTTGTAAATACCAGCTCTGCAATAGGATTTGAGATTACTGTTATCCTTTCGGGAAAAGCAACTCTACTGAACATGAGTAGTAGAAAGTTTCAGATGTCACGTGGATGAACGGTGGGCTGGTGCTCTGTACTTACACTGCAGTCCCTTAAACTTGCCAAAGTGCTATCAGAGAAAGAAATATCATTTCACTCTGTACAAGCCCAGGTACAGAAGTCAACTAGGCAGATAGGTTTCTTTTCATGATGAAGTATCTTTTCACTTTTAAACAAGAAGTTTGGACTTTAGTCTAAGATGTAGGTAGAGATACACCCAAAGTTTCTGTGAAAATCACAAAATCTTCAGGTTGGAAGCTCACCATCCAGATCATGTTGGAAATTAGTATTGCTTTTTCCCTTAAGGAGCCTGGAGTGAAGCCTGAAAGAAAGCAAGACCCGACTGTAACTCACTTCCATTTCAAATAAGAAATCAAAATAGTAACTTTTGTATGTCTATATTCTGGCTAGGAAGAACAAAAATATTTCTTTAAAAAAACACACACACAAAATCTCATAAGATAGATGGAATATTTCAGATAGTCAGAGATTTTCTTAATTAAGGGAAAATCATTAATTTCTAAAACATGTCATCAACTCAGAATAATTGCTTATTTGGAAAATAGATGTTGCAAAAACTACACTTTGTTTGTTTGTGGCCAAAAATGCCACTTTGTCTGCAAAAGATGGCCCCAAAAGTCACTTCATGTGCTTAGTTGCTCAGTCATGTGTGACTGTTTGCGACCTCTTATGCTGTAGCCCAGCTTTGTGGGCTTCTTTGTCCACGGGATTCTCCAGTCAACAATACTGAAGTGGGTTGCCATGCCCTCCTCCAGGAAATCTTCCCAACCCAGGGATCAAATCCCAGGTCCCCCTCATTGCAGATGGCTTCTTTTCCATCTGGGTCACCAGGGAAGTCTCCCAAAAGTCACTGCCTAGAAACCAAATAGGATTCCAGTGTCATTCATTACTAAAATAACCTCACTGCGGATAAACCGAAAGATTGCACAGGCCAACTTTAAGAAATGCTAAAGCTTCCAAGTGTCACTTGAAGAGAGAAAGGGTTCAAATAAGTTTGGGAAGCCTTGACAACCAAATTAAATGTTTTTCCATTAAACTTCTCAAAGTCCTTAAGCTGCATGGTATATTCCCCAAAGGAGAATGGTTTGCACTGCGTCCAGAACTTACTGTGACCTTGAAATCGTTTTCTGCCAGAACATCTTGAAATACTGGCATTTCCTGGTGCCCTATTCTGGGAAACAGGCAAGTCACCAAAGCACTGTATGAGTCTGCGACAGTATCCTGTGGGTAAATGAGAGGAGTGGGTGGCCTGGACACGGATGATGTGATTTGGTGGTTTGTTATGAGTTGGAGGACTGAACCAAAAAAGTGTAATGAGGAAGCAGTTCCACCAAGTAGCATTGAGCCCTGTCTGCTTCACTGTCGTTCAAGCATGCATGCATTCATTGAGTCCCTGCAATGGCACCGGGTCCCAGAAGTGCAGAGATTAATAAAACACTGTCCCCACCTTTAAGGAAGGAGCTTGCTGTCTAGGGAGAGACTATGAAAACACATCAGAGGTGTCAGGCTGAAACTTTGGAGACACAAGTTCTATCTGACAGTCAGACAGAAACAAAGGGCATTCCAGAGTGAGGAGGGTGAGTGTATGGAGGTCAAGACAAGGAAGCCACAGGTCACAGTTCAAAAGCTGCAAGACTTCTACAGAATTGAAAGAATTCCTCTGAAGGCGAGGTTGTGTAATGGAGGAAAGAGGCTTCAAAGATCAGAGACTAGAGGCAACGTGGCTGTTCGGGAGGTGTTTTCTCTCCCCTTTCTCATGGGAGAGAAAGGGAGCAGCTCCATAAGGAGGGACGGTGGGGACAGAATGGCCTGATGGATGCGAGGGATGTGGAGGAGACAGCAGGTCCGCACTGGGGGCGAGGAGGAGGCACAGAGCCAAAGTGGAATCCATGGCGCCCCCCGGGTCCTCGCTCACAAGCTTGTTATGGAAACAGCCTTCCTGATTAGTCTATTATAAGCGGCACTGCCAGGAATCTTGAATCTATATGGTCAAAGACATAAAAAATGGAATTTCCACCCCAGAAGTGTTGGATGATGGATTACCCCCTTGAATATCTGAGCACAGGCTTCTCTAGTACCTAGTGAAAAGGCTCACTGATTTCTGTCTGTGATAAGCACAGCCTCCAAGTCCTGAAATAATCAAAACTATCTCCAAAATCCACCTTTGAAATGAATTCTAAATGGAGGTGGAAGAGAGGAAGAGAAAACTGGATGGAACTGACTCCTTTACTCTGACCCTTTGCTAAATGAGTGTAAAAGCACTCCCCTCACCAGCTTCAAGATGACCCAGAATTTTCCATGAGTGCTGGTGACGTGCGCTGCTACTTGCCACAGATAGTAAAGCTCATGGTACCTTCCAGGTGACATCAGGGCAGTGATACATCACCAGCAGAGCGGTTCCCAGAGAAGAGGTGTCTCGGGTGAGTTCAGAGCTGTTCTCTCCCATCTTTTAATTACCCTGCTCTTCCCTGTCTCCACGGATTTGTGACCCCAGCCCAGGCATGGCACAGAGGCACCCTGGTGCTCCCAAAGGTGACTTTATGAAATGAGGACCCTTGCGTCTAAGTACATAAAACCAGGGTGTCTGACACTGCAACCTTCCGAGAACTCTGGAGCTCATGATAAGTGGTGCTTTCTCACGCACCTGACAACCTGGGCTGGAGAAAGGGCCACAGGGACCTGCCTGGCTGTCCTGCCCTCTCTGTCGTCCCTCCTCACTGGCCCCAACTTCTACCTCAAAATACACTTCCCTGTTGGATGACCCTGAGGGATGGGATGAGGAAGGAGGTGGGAGGGGAGTTCAGGATGGGGAACACTTGTATACCCATGGCTGATTCATGTCAATGTATGACAAAACCACTCCAATACTGTAAAGCAATTAGCCTCCAATCAAAATAAATTAATTATTCTTTTTAATGGCTGAGTAATACTCCATTGTGTATATGTACCACAGCTTTCTTATCCATTCATCTACTGATGGACATCTAGGTTGTTTCCATGTCCTGGAGAGGGAGAGGGTGTGAGGATTTGAGAGAATGGCATTGAAACATGTATAATAACATGTAAGAATCGAAATGCCAGTCTATGTCTGATGCAGGATATGACACGCTTGGGGGTGACGCGCGGGGATGACCCAGAGAGATGTTGTGGGGAGGGGGGTGGGAGGGGGGTTCATGTTTGGGAACGCATGTACACCTGTGGTGGATTCATGTCAATCTATGCCAAAACCAATGCCAAAACCAATACAGAATTGTAAAGTAAAAATTAAAAATAAATAAATAAATTAAAAAAAAATAAATAAAAGTATATTTCAAATTCAAAAAAAAAAACAAAATTAATTAATTTTTCAAAAATTAATTAAAAATAATATATGCACATTAAAAAAAAAGATACAGAGGGAATGTAGGCAAACAGCAATCTCCCTATGAACCTCCCATGTCCCTGGGGCCACTTCCCAGAGCTGGTAGATTTTTAATGATTTCCATCCTCAGGACTTCCCAGAGCTGACTGTTGTTTAATGATTTCCATTTTCAGTCTTAAGGGATATTACTTCCATTCCTTTCTTTCCGTTTTTTTTTTTTTTTTTTAACTGCCTTGTGTGTTTTTGGTCATGCTGCACACTTTAGGGTATCTCAGTTGCCTGAGTAGAGGTTGAACCTGGGCCGTGACAGTGAAAACGTGGAGTCTCAACCGCCGGACCACCAAGCAAATCCCTCCACTGCTCATTTGGCAATTCTTGATAGCATCTACTGACTCTTCTACAAAAATAAGCATGCCTTTCCCTCTTTGTTGTTGTTGCTCAGTTGCCAAGTCATGTCAGGCTCTTGTGACTCCATGGACACCAGTACACCAGGCTTCCTGGTCCTTCACCATCTTCCAGAGCTTGCTCAAACTCACGTCCATTGAGTCGGTGATGCCATCCAACCATCTCATCCTCTATCGTCCCCTTCTCCTCCTGCCATCAATCTTCCCCAGCATCAGGGTCTTTTCCAATGAGTCAGCTCTTCGCATCAGGTGGCCAAAGAGCTTCCCATAATCCTCTACATATTTTATGATGATGGAACAAATTTTAGTTCTTTTTAAAAATGAAGCTATTAATCCTTTGTTTCTTATTCTAAAACCTTAGAAAGTATCTCCTGACTCAACCATATAAGAATCCTGGCAAGCTTCATCCTTCACTTTCCACGCTTTTTACTTCCCTTTGTCAAAGTTGATAAGACCTCCAGGATGCTGAGGATCTTTCCTAAGTCATGTAATAAATTCCTCGGAAACCTGGCATCCCCCCTCAAAGTTCATTGTTAATCAAGTCTTCCTAGTGTTGGCTGTTAACATTCAAAATAGTGAGAACGCTCACATTATACTACATACCTTCAGTTATTGTTATTTCAGTGTTCAACTTTTGTACTGATTCTTTTTGAAGCACAGTCATGAGTAAAACATCAGAAGGTTCTTAGCTGCCTCCTGACCAGAACTGAAAGTGACATAAAAGGAAGATGTGGACTTTAAAAAAATGCACAACCTGAAAGTTGTGAGTCAAATTTTATTTGAGGCAAAATGAGGACTATAGCCTGGGAGACAGCATTTCGAATAGCTCTGAGAGACAGCTCCAAAGAAGTAAGGGCTGTGGGTGATCAGTATAAATGTGATTTTGGTGAAGGGAGACTACATGCAATCAAGCACGTATTTTTTGCAGAAGATTTCTGCTAGTCACAAGGAGCAGTCATCACCATCAAGGATTTTCATGCTTTTCTAGATATAAAGGATCAGGCTCATGAAATCGACTCCCGAAAATATCTATCTGAAGACCTGTCCTGCCAGTTTTCCCAGAGCATGGAGGGCCTCATTTCTGCTCTCCACCCTGAACTCCTTTCAGGAAGGTATTGGAAGCCAGCAGGTGCAGCAGCACATGATTTAATCCTCATAAAAGAAGGCAAGGGCCAATTGGTAGTTGGCAAAGGAGTGGAGAGTGTAGGCTAAACTGTACAGACCCAGTTTCTGTAACCATGTGTATCCATTTCCTGCAGCTACAGCGATGTGTGTGCGTGCTAAGTCGCTTCAGTCATGTCTGACTCTTGCAACCCTCTGACTGTAGTCCTCCAGGCTCCTCTGTCCATGGGATTCTCTAGGCAAGAACACTGGAGTGGGTTTCCATGCCCTCCTCCAGGGGATCTTCCTGACCCAGGGATGGAACCTGTGTCTCTTATGTCTCCTGCATTGGCAGGCATGTTCTTTACTACTAGTGCCACCTGGGAAGCCCAGCTACTATTACAAATTACCACAAATTGAGTGGTCTGAAACAACAGGATTTATTCTCTGGTGGTTCTGGAGCCCAGAAGTCCAAAATCTGGTTGTGGGCAGGGCTGTGCTCTCTCCTGAGGCTCTAGGGGAGAATTTGTTCCTTACCTCTTCCATCTTCTGTCTTCTGCCCTCGGGCATCCCTTGGCTTGTGGCCGCATCACTCTGACCTCTCTCCTTCTGTCTCCTCCGCTCCATCTCTGTCTTCCACATGTCTCTTGTAAGGACACTTGTCATCCATCGGATTTAGGGACCATCCAGATAAACCAGGATGATCACATTTCAAAATTCTTTCCTTAAATTACATCTGTAAAGGCCTGTCTTCCGAATACAATCACATTCACAACTTCCAGGGCTTAGGACATATCTTTTGGCAATAGGATGATGATTCAACCCACTACACTGTACCTAGAAAAGCAAGTTTTGATATAAAAATGAAGAGAGCATCCTTCCCCCTCCTTTGTTCTCTAAAAATAGGCCAGGGAACTTTACCTTCTCGTGGCAAACTCAGGTTTTCTTGCCCAAACCAGGGCTCAGCTGAGCCATTGTTTGATTTTCTGTGTTTAGAAAATTTTTTGAGGTTGAGGTTTGGAAGGAGGCTGTGGGCATGGAGAATGGTCTCATGGAATTCTGCTTTTTTGGACCTGGGGGAGATTCTTGAAGGATTTGCATGGCCCAGAGTGAGGGCTGATTAAAAGAAACTCCGACACTCCACCTTGACATGGGTTTCATTTGAGGTCTATTTTTTTTTTTTTTAATTTTTATTTCCTTTTGACTGTGCTGGCTGCTTGTTGCTGTTGAGGCTTCTCGCTAGTTGTGGCGAGCAGGGGCTACTTTCCAGCTGCGGTACGCTCTTGCAGTAGAGCACAGGCTCTGGGGCCCGCAGGCTCAGCAGATGCAGCTCCGAGGCTCTAGAGCACAGGCTTAGCAGTTGCGGCGTGTGTGCTCAGGTGCTCTGGGGTACTTGGGATCAGAGATCTAACCCGCGTCTCCTGCATTGGCAGGAGGATTCTTTACCACTGAACCACCAGGGAAGTCCTTTGAGACATATCCTGTTTCTGATGTTGCTTTTTCTTAAATGAAAATTGTCTTCCATCTTGGCAGAGTCTCTTAAATGAGCCCACACATTGCTTTTGGCATGAGGGTGCAGACTGAAGGCCTCACCAACCTTTGGAAGCAAATGACATCATTTGGCAATTCCAGCTAAACTGAGGGCTCTCAGGCCGTATAGCCTACCTGCTAAGTCAGGCCCCCAGTGCCGCCTCACCCATCCCAGAGGCTTCCCCCGACCCGAGACTCACCCTCACCCTCGGAACCGAGCCTGCTCTGGCTCAGCGGGCATTCCCCCATCACCTCTGCTGGCACCCCTGTGAGCAGAGGCCTCCATTCACCCTCCTGCTGCCCATTCTGCTCTAGGAGCAGACGGCTGGTCCTGGGCTCTAGGGTGGAGAGAGAGTGAGCCTGGCCTCCGAGTCACTCTAGGTGCTCTGGACCACAAGGTTTCTGCTCAGAGTTTCTGAGTTTTTCCAAGTGGGGGTCCTTTAGCCTTTGCTCTGCCCCATCTTCCTGGGGCTCCAACTCTCAGGGCTCCATCCATAACCCTGGTGTTGGGCACTTCTTCCTGCCCCTTTGGTGGTGGTTTGTTCCCTAAGTTGTGATCAACTCTTGTGAACCCTTGGACTGTAGCCCGCCAGGCTCCTCTGTGCATGGGATTCTCCAGGCAACAATGCTGGAGTGGGTAGCCATTTTCTTCTCAAGGGGATCTTCCCGACCCGGGAATCGAACCCGGTCTCCTGCATTGTAGGCAGATTCCTTACCAACTGATCTCCTGCCCCTTTAGGAGTCACTAAAACACCCTCTCACAATCCATCCACAGCAGCCCCATAAACTCCACAAGTAGAAACCCCTTCTGGGCTCTGCTGGGCTCTCCTGCCCAGTTGAGGATTGGGAGCTCCATGCCCTGCCTCCCAACCACACCTGGGATCCCTAGTCAAGGACCCAAACGACTCCCCAGAGCCCTTCTCCCTGTTTTTAAAAATGTTAAGCCTGAGATCATTTCCTCTTTCTCCCTTTCCAGCTCCAGGAAGATTAGTGGGTTGTTTTCTCCTGATAGCCTTTCTGATTCCATGTGGGCCTGCATTTTTCATTTCTCACTGGGAATATAATTCCCAAAATACCCTGAAAAAGATTTGTTTTTACAGTATTACCAACCTGCATGGGAAGAGGGTTAATTATAAATTCCATAATTGGGGATTCCTAGGCCCATGTGATGAAGCAGGATGATCTTGACCTTCAGTTAAGGATATCAGTTGCTTTATCTTTTATTGTAATTTTTAAAAACCTCATTAAAGACTTCCCTAGTGGTCCAGTGGGAAGACGCTGTGCTTCCAATGTAGGGGGCCTGTGTTCCTTCCCTGGTCAGGAGACTAGATCCCACATGCCACAACTGAAAATTCTCCCATGTCACAACAAAGAGAGTTTCCTCATGCCGCAACTCAGGCCCAGCACAGTCAAATAAATAAAATTTCATATGTGAAACAGATCGCCAGTCCAGGTTCGATGCATGAGACAGGGTGCTCAGGGCTGGTGCACTGGGATGACCCTGAGGGATGGGATGGGGAGGGAGGTGGGAGGGGGGTTCAGGATGGGGGACACATGTACGCCCATGGCTGATTCATCTCAATGTATGGCAAAAACCACAATATTGTAAAGTAATTAAACTCCAATTAAAAAAAATATTCTCTGGACCAAAAAATAAAAATAAAAATAAATTAAAAAATTAAAAACCTCATTAATGTGCATATACAGTCTATACATACATAAAGAGTTCCCAAGGAGAGACTGGAATGCTTGCCCTAAGGTTCTGTTTTTCCTTTTCTTTTTCTCTTTGTTTCCTATACAATCAATAGACATGAACCAAATGGTAGAAAGGGTAGCCTCAGGCTTTGGAGTGGATTGGATTCCCGAGGTCGTACAGATGTACCACAGACAACAGTCATATTAGTTTTCAATTGCTGCAGTAATATATACCAAGAACAGAATGACTAAAGACCCACCTATTAGGTCACAGTGTCTGTGGGCCAGAAATCTGGGCACAGTGTGATTCAATTGACTTCTCTGCTTAGGGTGTCATAGGTGAATGTCAAGGAGTTGGCTGGCCTGGGATCTTATCTGGAGAATTCACTTCTGGGTTCATCTGGTTTGTTGGCCAAATTTAGTCCTCTGGGGTTGTAGGACTGAGGTCCCTGTCTCCTCGCTGACTGTCAGCTAAGAGTTGTTCTCAGCTTCCTGAGGCTACCCACATTTCTGGGCTTGGGGCCCTTCCATCTTCAAAGCCAGAAATCGTGCCTTGACTCCTTCTTCTGCTTGGAATGTCTCTTCCTTCCCCTTCTGCCTTCTGCTGCTGCTTCTAAAGGACACATGTGATTGTACTCGGCCCAGATGGTAATGCAGGATAATCTTATCTAAAAGTCAAGTGATTCCTAAACTTCATTGCACCTGCAAAGTCCTTTCAAAGTCCTTATCTAGATTAGTATCAGATCAAACATCCAGGGGATAGAAAGCTTCGGGCATCCTTACCATAGCAACACTGAACCTGAAGACTTTCTGGATTTCTGGCACAGCAACCTTACAGCTCTGTCTTAATCACACCACCTGGGTTCATTGTTTTGTTTGCTGGTTTTGATGAATTACAAGGAATTAAAATTAAATTAATTAAATTTAAACCTTTTTTCTATTTGGAAAAGGCAGAGGAATTAGAGATCAAATTGCCAACATCTGTTGGATCACAGAAAAAGCAAGAGAATTCCAAAAAATATCTACTTCTGCTTCATTGACTATGCTAAAGCCTTTGACTATGTGGATCACAAGAAACTGTGGGAAATTCTTCAAGAGATGGGAATACTTTACCTGCCTGAGAAACTTGTATGCAGGTCAAGAAGCAACAGTTAGAATCGGACATGGAACAACAGACTAGTTCCAAATTGGGAGAGCAGCATGTCAAGGCTGTATATTGTCACTTTGCTTATTTAATTTATATGCAGAGTACATCTTGTACACCTGGATGAAACACAAGCAGGAATCAAGTTTGCCAGGAGAAATATCAATAACTTCAGATATGCAGATGATACCACCCTTATGGCAGAAAGTGAAGAGGAACTAAAAAGCCTCTTGATGAAAGTGAAAGAGGAGAGTGAAAAAGTTGGCTTAAAGCTCAACATTCAGAAAACTAAGATCATGGCATCTGGTCCCATCACTTCATGGGAAATAGATGGGGAAACAGTGCAAACAGAGTCAGACTTTATTTTGGGGGGCTCCAAAATCACTGCAGATGGTGACTGCAGCCATGAAATTAAAAGACACTTGCTCCTTGGAAGAAAAGCTATGACCAACCTATACAGCATATTAAAAAGCAGAGACATTACTTTGCCAACAAAGATCCATATAGTCAAAGCTATGCTTTTTCCAATAGTAATGTATGGTTGTGAGAACTGGACCACAAGGAGGGCTGAACACTGAAGAATTGATGCTATTGAACCGTGGTGTTGAAGACTCTTGAGAGTCCCTTGGACTGAAAGGAGAACAAACCAGTTAATCCTAAAGGAAATCGGTCCTGAATATTCATTGGTAGGATACTGAAGAATACTGAAGCTGAAGCTCCAACACTTTGGCCACCTGATGCAAAGAGCTGACTCGTTAGAAAAGATCCTGATGCTTTGAAAGATGGCATCACAGACTCAAGGGACTTGAGTTTGAGCAAGCTCCGGGAGATGGTGAAGGCCAGGGAAGCCTGGTGTGCTGCAGTCCATGGGGTCACAAAGAGTCGGACAAAACTGAGCGACTGAACAAGAACACATCATAAAACTGTTGGCTACAAACCTCATATTATTACTGGTGCTAAGTAATGGAAACCAACTGAGAGATTACTGGTCTACGTAATAGATTATTTTGTTTATAAAAACAGAAATTCACTGAAATTAGCTGGAGCTGTGCCGGGGTCAAGCCCCAGTGGATCCAGGGAATTCGAAGGGTGGACGGAGTTGGCGAGGAAAGACTTATTTATTGATTGATATAAGATTAGATTAGGAAGAAATAGTGTAGTAGGAAGATTAAGTGGAGAAAGAGGGCTGAATAGCTTGGATTACGCAGAAGACCAATAAAATTCCAGACAAGGAATTTGCACCATCTACGTTGGGCCACTGGCGCTTGCTTGAATATCTAAGGGTGCCTCGCCTTAGGCTCCCTTTCGCGCGGGTCTTAACAGCCAGGGCAAGTAAGTAGACTTGGCGAGCCTCCGCACCCCAGATGGAAATTCAGCCTGAAATTAAAGTATTTAAAGAGACACGGGGGAAACCAGTCCAGCGACTGGCTCTCCTTCTATTGTCCTTCAAGGCCTTTTATACCTTTGATTATACATAGAGATCAATGGGTAATACAAAATTATGTAGTGTTAACAGCCCAGACTCTTTTTGTATATCTTTTTGTATACAAAAGGTCTCAGGTGATTTACATTATCTTTTGGCCAAGAGGCTTGTTAACACTTTTTGGTTCTCTTTCTTAATGAATGTTAATTTCGTTTCCCTTAGGTGTTTTTCTTTAATCTGCATCTCCTTAAAGCGCTAAAGTTACATCTCTATAGAACAAAGGCGCAGTGGGTTATAACAAAGAAGGTACTTAACTCAAAGATCTAACGTTGCTAACACCAGGTCTACTATGTATTTTTCTATATACCAACTATATCTAAAAATAAAGGATATGAAAATTTGGCAGCAAGTATTGGCTCAACAAATGAAACTTTTAATCAGTCCTATTCTAATGACTTTGACTCCTCGGAAGCCCTTACATTCCTAGGATGTTTTAAGCTTCCTGTGCCTCCTGCGGTGAGGAGGCCTCAAACAATCACATGCGCAGCTGTACGAGTCCTGCAGGCAGGCTAGAAAGCCATCAGAGGGGTTTTTGGATTGAAACACTCTTTCAAATGCAGAAGACTAAAGCCCTGAGTTGACTTTTTCCAGAGAATGTCAGAAGAGTGGAAAAGCAGGCAGATTCTTATTTTTGGGGGGGTGGATGCTCAGGAAATGCCAGGGGGAAAACCTGAGGTCTGATTAGCCTTGCCATCAGAGCTCTGCCGCATGACCTTGTCACGGGTGGAATTCCTCACGCTGGCTCCCGACAGAGCTGAAAGGAGATTTTATCAGAAAAAAGAGGAACAGCTCATGGGGATGGAGACCTAGGGCAGGTGAAATACTGGAGCCGAATGCAAGATTAGAACCGAGCTCTGTAAAGCCTGGAACTGGACGTTGTAAACTATCAGCCAGCAGAGCATCTATTCATTCTATCTCTCTTCCTCGAAGATGCAGTTACTGCTAATCATTGTATGTCTGCCCAACCTTCTCTCACTTTTCACAGACCTGCTTTGTTCGCTTCTTGATCTGCGGAGCAAATGTGTCTGCCTAATCTCTGCTGCTGCTGCTGCTGCTAAGTCTCTTCAGTCATGTCCGACTCTGTGCGACCCCGTAGACGGCAGCCCACCAGGCTCCCCCGTCCCTGGGATTCTCCAGGCAAGAACACTGGAGTGGGTTGCCATTTCCTTCTCCTAATCTCTAAGGCCTAGTAAACCGAGAAATCAAAGAAAGTTTGATATCTCCGAGTTCTAATTGTGAATTCACAGAAAAGAGAATCTGTGAGTCATTAGTTGGGTATCCCTACCTGGTTCAGTTATCTGTGGTTAAGTGGGCAGGGCAGCAAGAGGGTGTAGGTGACCCGTAACCGGGGAAGGAAGGTGGCAGGATCAGCAATAAAAGCATGCTCCCGACTGGCTGCCCTCTTTAATCCCCGTCATCCTCTGCAGGAAGGTCAAAGTGTGTGCAGCTGCCTGGGGCCAAGCCATGTTTGCGGAGTGTAACGAGGCCTGTCATGTTGGCTCAGAGGCAATTATGGAAGCTTGGGACTGCTTTCTCTACACAACTCTCTCCTTCCCTCTCTCTTTCCTCTCCTTAACCCTTCCTATCCTTCCCTGTTTTTCTAGTCCCCCGGTCCTGGGCGCAGGAATCTGGTCGAAAGGCCCTCAGCCTGAGCTGAGGATTGGAGACTGATCACCTCCTCTTGGCAGAGAACTCAAATTTTGGTTCTGGTCTGGTCTGATTTCTGGTAGGGCCGAGTTCCAGTCCTCCCTTTTCTGGAGGCCCAGGGAAAAGTCCCGTAACGCCTGGGTATCTTTAGGTGGCAGGAGACCTTATAAGGCCACCCCTTTCGCCTCCACCTCTCCCGCCTCCTCCCCTTCTTCTTTCAACCTGGCTTCCTTTCCTCCCTTGAAATCTTTGATGTTAGTACTTGGATCTGAAGTTCTGTGTCTCTATAGGAGGTTTTCTGAGAGACTGTATTCTTGTATTTAACGGCTTCCCTGGTAGTGCAGAGGTTAAAGCGTCTGCCTGCAATATGGGAGACCTGGGTTCGATCCCTGGGTCAGGAAGATGCCCTGGAGAAGGAAATGGCAATCCACTCCAGTATTCTTGCCTGGAGAATTCCATGGATGGAGGAGCTTGGTGGGCTACAGTCCACAGGTCGCAAAGAGTCGGACACGACTGAGCTACTTCACTTTCACTTTCTCTACACAACACACCATTCTCTGCACTTTCCCTGAGCGTGCAGACAAGCCATGAAGCGAGAGATGTCTTAATTCTGGATCTGCAAGGACCTTCCCTCTTCCGCCTTCTTCCCCAGCCCCCTTGGATCTTTACGTCACTTCATTCTTTCCTGGTCCCCAAGGCCTCCCCTCTTTTTGTGTGGCCTCCTGTGTGGGTGGACACTTGTTCTCTCTCCATTCGGCTCTGCTGCTGGAGAGGGGTGTGAGGTGCAGACCCCTGAGGCTGAGACGGAGGAGGGAACACCCCCCACCATGGCTCCATCTCCAGGAGTGGTGATGGTTTAGAGGCTCAGTCGTGTCTGACTCTTGCGACTCCATGGGCTGTAGCCACCAGGCTCCTCTCTTCATGGGATTTCCCAGGCAGGAATACTACAGTGGGTTGCCATTTCCTTCTTCAAGGGATCTTCCTGACCCAGGGATCGAACTTGCGTCTCCTGCATTGCAGGCGGATTCTTTACTGACTAAAGCATCTGCAAACCAGTTGGATCCCCAGAGCTGTGGAGGTCAGCTTGCCATCAGCACATCTCCTCTACTTTACCAGGTGCAAACATTGTCCATCTCCTTCTGACCTGGAATTTCAAAAAGGCCCCTCTCTTAAAAAAGAAAAAAGTATTTATTTGGCTGCACTGGGTCTTCGTTGCAGCACATGGAAACTTCAATCTTCACTGCGGCTTGCGGGATCTCTTAGTTGCAACATGTGGGATCCAATTTCCTGACCAGGTATCAAACCTGGGCCCCCTGCACTGGGAGAGGGGCGTCTTAGCCACTGAACCACCAGGAAAGTCCCACCCTTCTCTTGCTTTAAAATGTGCTAGGTCCAGGCTTCGGAAAGACGAGAGAGAGGAAGGCAAACTCATCTCTTCACTGGTATAATAATGAAATCCTACCTAAGTAGACAGGACAGGAAAGAACTAAGGAGGAAATGCCCTGAGAGCTGAGAGGTCAGGGACAGGATGAGCAGTTGGGGCAGGGGGGTGGGACAAGGGTGCTTCCTGGGGAGGGAAGTTGAATGATGAGTCTCCCACCGGGACACACAGGCTCGTAGGAGCTGGAAGGAGTCGGTGAGGCTGGACTCGAGCAGAAGGGGAGCTTTCATGGTTCAGGATGAGACTGTAGAGGCAGTGGGGCTGTAGGGACCACCCCAGGCTTTGGAGCCAGGTTCAGGATTTTGGCTTTTGCCTTAAAGACAATGGGGAACCATCCAATGCTTTTAACTGGGGGAGTAAGAAGATCCAGTTTTCATTTGGAAAAGATCACAGCAGCTACTATTACTGCATGAACTGGAGAGGGCCAATCATGGAAGAAGGAAAAAAGATTAGGAGGTTATTTCAGGAGTCCTGGTGAGACAGGTGTTCTAGCTGGAGAGTCTTAGAGATAGATATGGACAAAATAGATGACCCCAGGGATACTACAATAAACAGTTAGCCGGTGCTGGTAGGTGACTTAAGGAAAGAGAGGAGGGCATAAAGATGATTCCTGGGCTTCTGGTTTGTGGAACTAGGTGCAGGGTGATGCTATTAACTGAGATGGGAAATTTGTAGGGAAAGACAATAAACTTGGTGTTAGACACTGTGGGGTAGACTGTGTCTCCTAATTCATATGTTGAAGCCCCAACTTCCAGCACCTCAGAGGGTGATTGTGTTTGGAGACAGGTCCTTTAAAGAGGTAAATAAGTTAAAATGAGATCATATAAGTAGACCCTAATCCAGCATAACTAGTGTCCTTATAAGAGGAGGAGATTAGGACACAGACATACACAGAGGAAGGACCAAGTGAGAACACAGAGAAGGCACCCGTCCACATACCAAAGAGAGAGGTCTCAAAAGAAACCACTCCTGCCAACACTCTCATCTCAGATGTCTTGTTGTTGTTCAGTCGCTCAGTTGTGTCTGACTCTTTGTGACCCCATGGACTGCAGCACACCAGGCTTCCCTATCCTTCACCATCTCCCAGATCTCAAACTCATGTCCATTGAATCAGTGATGCCATCCAGCCATCTCATCCTCTGGCTTCACCCTCTCCTCCTGCCTTCAAGCTTTCCCAGCATCAGGGTCTTTGCCAATGAGTCAGATCTTCACATCAGGTGGCCAAAGTATTGGAGTTTCAGCTTCAGCATCAGTCCTTTCAGTGAATATTCAAGGTTGATTTCCTTTAGGATTGACTGGTTTAATCTCCTTGCAGTCCAAGGAACTCTCAAAAGTCTTTTCCAACACCACAGTTCAAAAGCATTAATTCTTTAGCACTCAGCCTTCTTTATGTCCAATTATGAGAAAATAAATTTGTTTAAACCATGCAGTCTGTGGCAGTTTGTTTTAGCAGCTGTAGCTGACTGATATAGACGTGTTGTGTTGAGGTGCCTTTAAGACATCTTACTGGAGAAGTAAAATAGGCAGTCAAGGTGGTCTGGAGCTCTAAGTCAAAGGTCAGGCTGGAGAAGTTTGAGGCGTTTACTTACATATGCTAATTGAAGTCACAGACAATGATGAGATTACAAGGAAGAAAGTGTTAAGTGCAAAGTGCAAAGAGAAAGAGCCTCGAATTGAGGAACTCCCATGCGTAATGTCTGGGTGGAGAGGAAAGAGCCTCAAAAGAAACCGGTAAATGAAGGATGAAATCCAGGAGGGTAGTGTCTGAGAATCCAAAATAAGACAGTGTTTTCAGAAGAAAAAAGTGCTCAAGAGTGTTCGAAAGTGCTGAAAGGTCACATAAGACAAGGTCTGGAAACTGTCCATCAGAGTGGGTGACTGGATGTCATCATAGCTATTGATAGAGAGATAGAAAGAAGTAAGGCTGAAGGGCAGAGAGCTTTATTTTAAGATGAGACAATCGAACGTGTTTATTGTTAAGAGAAAAGATACAGTTCAAGGAAAAGACTGAACATAAACTAAACCTAGAAAAGAAGGAAGGTGGATTGACAGTTCCTAAGAGGACTGGAGAGGCTGGAATCTATGACACAGAAGGACTCAGAGCTGGGAGATCCTTGATTTCATGGGAATATTAGGAAAATCTTTTTCTGCCTTAGCCTACCACCTTCTCTATTTGGGGACCAATCTTTGATTTCCAAGTGCCTCGTTAATCGTGGGAGACCCTGTAGAGCTAGGAAGTCTTCCTATAAATTAAATCCTCCAAGCACAGAAACAGCGGTCATTCTGTTTATAATAAATCTACTGAGTGTTGGGTACTTTGGTAAGTGCCAGGCAAGCTTAAAAGTTGTGTCACACATTGATAACCCCGCGAAGGAGCACAAAGGTTGGAAGAGGAAGTAAGGAATGTGTACAAATAACCATTGTATGAAAGTGAAATTGTTAAGTTCTGTGTGACACATTTGCTCACAGCCCTAGAAGGAAGACAAACAAAAGAACTAATCTAGAGTAAAGGAGACCAGAAATGCAATAACTAAGGGCAGGGCATGGTCCTGGACTGGAAAAATAGCTATGGAGGACATCATCGCAACAACTGGTGATGCTGGAATAAAGACTTTGGGTTAGATAGTAGTACAGCATCAGTGTTGAATGTTCTGACTTTGATAATTGCACCAGGGTTATACATAAGAAAATGTCCTTGTTCATAGGAAATACATGCAGAAGTATTTAAGGGACAGGAGGCAGCATGTCTCCAACTTCTTTTCAAATGGTTCATAAAGAGTGTGTGTGGGGAGGGAGAGAAAATAAGGCAAAGTATAAATAACTGGTAAATCTGAGAAATGGTACACAGACTTTTTTGTTATTCTTACAACTTTTCTGTACATCTGAGATTATATCAAAATAAAACATACACAAAATTACTGTAAGTATCAAGTGAAAGAAGTCTAATATTCAAGTTGAAGACTTGATAGAAATAGTGCGGTTTTGCTGGGTGACATTTGGGTTCTCTGAGAAGAAAATTGGAGGGAGAAGCATCAGCGAAATTGTGGAGGCTGGAAATCTCCGGGATGAATTTGGAGAATGGAGAGTATTTTAATGGATGTAGAGAAAACAGAGGTGAAAAGAAATAATCGGTTTCAGAGCAAGAAGGTCTTGGGATGCCATGGTCGTGGTGGAAGACCTCTTGCAGGCCAGCAGCACGTGAAGAGCACAGTGGAGGCAGGATGGAGGAGGGCTGGGCAGGTCTGGGCAAGGCAACAGCTCAGATGCGAAAATGAAGACCCAGGCAAAGTGGGCTGTGGGCAGAGGGGAGGGCACACATATGGCTGATGTTAGGAGTTTAACGGGTAGTTTAACAGAAAGCAGAGAGACTGCATCTCCAAGGCAGGAGGAAATTCCACCCCAGCGTCTGTCATTTTGTCCCCCTTTTCATCAACTCTATTTTTCTTCATTAATCTAACTAAAGTTTTGAACACTTTGCTTCCCTGATGGCTCAGACAGTAAAGAATCTGCCTGCAATGCAGGAGACCTGGGTTCAATCCCTGGATCAGGAAGATCCCCTGGAGAAGGGAACAGTACCAGACTCCAGTCCTCTTGCCTGGAGAATCCCATGGACAGAGGAGTCTGGTGAGCTACAGTCCATGGGGTTGCAAAGAGTTAGACACAACTGAGTGACTAACACTTATTAGAGTCTTGAAAGAATTTGTTTTAGCAAGGCTGATTGTCTCTATTACATGCCTGTTTTATATTTAATTAATATCTTTCTTTTAAGTTTATTAAAGTTATAAATTTATATGAATCTATCAATGGCTCCTAATAAATGCAGTATATGAATGAAAAATTAAAATTTGCAGTGAGTTCTAACAGTTGGGGTAATGACCACGTCCCCCAGTCTCCTCTGCAGAAATGTACAGCCATGGATCCAGTTCTGTCCAAGGAGATGCTAGTTGATTGGGTAGGACCTCAGGAAGTCTCCTTGAAAGAGAGTTGATGTGTCTTTCTTCCTTCTTTTCTTCTTCTTGCTGTCTGGAGTGCAGACATGGGTGATAGCAACTGGGGCAATGAAGTGATCATCTACGGACAATGGATTTTTGTCAAGGGTGCCGAGACCATTCAGTGGAGAAAAGAATAGCCTTTCAACAGATGATGCTGGAACAACTGAATGGTTACACGCAAAAGCGTAAGCTAACTTTGGATCCCTATTTCATATCATATACAAAATTAACTCAAAATGAATCAAAGACCTAAACGTGAGAGCTAGGCTATACATTTCTCAGAAGAAACATAGGTATAAGTCTTAGTGCCCTGCCACATAGGTGACCTGATATGGATGAACCTGTAAAACTTTATGCTAAGTGACAGAAGCCAGATACAAAAGCCACATTTTGTAAGATTCCAAATATATGAAATGTTCAGAACAGGCACATCTGTAGAAGCAGAAAGTAAATTAGTGGCTTCCAGGGCATGGGAGGATGAGGGAATTGGGAGGTACACGGTTTCTTTAGAGGATGAGGGCAATATTCTGGAATTGGACAATGGTGATGGTTGCACAACATTTTGAATGCACTAAAAGCTACCGAATTGCAGACTTGAACATCGTTATGATGGTGAGTTTATCTCAAACAAATTAAAAATATATTTGGAGGATCATTGACCCTGTTGACCCCACTCCACGAGTCCTGGTCACATTCTTTCCCGTAAGGGAAACGAGAGTGCAGCCTTGGGGCAGGGTCCTAGTTCCACCTCAATGGATACACATAACAATGTCTTTAAGTTCTTCAAGATATCAGCATTCTTCATACAAGAGAAAGACCACTTGAAGCAATATTCAAGGAACCAGAGAAGCTCATCAAAGTTACCTGGGACCAGATTAGAGGTAGCTCGGCTAATAAAGAATATGCTTGCAGTGCAGAAGACCCAGGTTTGATTCCTGGGTCAGGAAGATCCTCTGGAGGAGGGATGGGCCACCCACTCCAATATTCATGGGCTTCCCTGGTAACTCAGATGGTAAAGAACCCACCTGCAAGGCGGGAGACCTGGGTTCCATTCCTGGATTGGGAAGATCCCTTGGAGAAGGGCATGCAACTCTCTCCAGTATTCTGACCTGGAGCATCCCCATGGGCAAAGGAGCCTGGTGGGTGACAGCCCAGTGGTTGCAAGGAGTCAGACACAAGAAAGTCTGCAAAGAGTCAACTAAGTCTGTATGAGAAACTAAGTACATACACACAGGCCCTGCACACACACTAATCTTTTCAGCAATCCCACCCTTGCACCATTGCTATAAAGCGCCTCATCAAATCCTCCTGGGTTGGAACACATCATTTTTAAAGAGCAGGATCCCTCTGTGTCCCCCATTGCCTGGCAAACCTATAAGGCTATTCTTTTCTACTTCACCCAAAACTATCCAAAACTCTGCCTCTGAGATTTGATTAGGCCCTGCACTTGTGCACAGAAGTCAAGCTTTCATCATCAAAGGCAAGACACAACCAAGCTAAAGAACAGAAAGAAGGATTCATTTCCTGTAGCAAGGAAGGAGAACGCCAAGATCTTTCCCAAAGCAGTGTCTCTCTGAACAGCAAAACTGGGAAAGTTTTAAGCTAAGGGTATGTGCATATCCATAACTTGTCTTAGGTGATTGACAAAGCTTCAGTTAACGGAAGTCATGAGCATCAAAAAAGGTCAGCATCTTCATCCACAGGGTTCCAGTTGACCTGGTGGCTGAGCACTTCAGGTTACTCTTCATTATTGAAACAGAACTGGGAAACTTTACAACAGATCTATTATCTTTGCTATTGTTGCTTCTCCTGCTTGATGACAATTGTATTTTTCTACATTCTTGTCTTCCCTGAAGATCACTAATCACTGAGACCTGTTCAAGGACAAGTGTTATCGCCATGCTTAGACCCCAAAATGGCTTGGGTCAAAAATAGCTTCTCCTATGTCAAGAAAGCCATGCTTGGTTCTCTTTCTCCACAGATCCCCGAGCATCTCTGCTTACACACACATCTTTTTTATTTTCAGAGATCTTGCTAAAGTGATCTGTTAACTGAAGAACTCATGGAAATTAACATATGCTGTGATTAGTCCTCGAGTTCAGCTTCTCTGTCTGTAAGTGGGTCACTTAAATCACGGCGCTGGTCCCTGACAGCTTTTGCTGATTTGTGTCAAAATGGGGAAGGGATGTGAGGAAAATGCCATTCAACTTTTTAAAAGCTACCTATGTTCTACGTCTAAATCCTGAGATGATTCCAACAATTTCTGGTAGCCACCTCTTCCTTTTACAAGTCAGACTAATAGAAGATTATTTTATTCTTGTTTATTTGGTTTGGTTTTTTTCTGCTTTTGAGTATCTTGCTGGCTACACTATGCCAGGCTTCACAGTTCTGAATTTTATTTTCCTGTTTTGTGCGGTACAATCAACTGGAACTGACGGACCAGCAGATTTCTTGCTCAAGTCCACCGTTCTTATTGTCAAAATGTCTGTGTGCATCTATTTTAGCGAGAGAAGCGTTTTTACTGTGGCCTTAGCGTCTCAGTCTTCCTCTCGTCCCCCAGACCTCAGTGCTCACTCTTCCTCCCACTCACTGCTCCTCCAAGGCGCCAGATGAGCTAATCCCTGCCTGGAAAACCCCTCCCATTTCAGGTCAGGCTCCTCCCTTCCCTCTAAATTCAGGAACTTGCCTATTTCACAAACCTTTCCTGAGTTGCTCCACTCTGTTCCCGTCGCCGTAATCTAAGTGATTACAGTCTGATAGCATGAATGCAGAGAAATAATTCAAACGCATGTTAGAAAGTCTAGACTGTTGAATGTGTGTTTTTATTTTTCTCATCAGAAAAACCTCCCCTACCTAATACTCGTAACTACCTTCCCAAGGTTAATACATCAGAGCATTTAGAACTGGAATGTTCCTTGGAAGAAAAGTTATGACAAAACTAGACAGCATATTAAAAAGCAGAGTCATCACTTAGCTCACAAAGGTCCATCTGGTCAAAGCTACAGATGTGTGAGTTGGATCGTAAAGAAGGCTGAGTGCCTTGAAAGAATTGGTACTTTCCAACTGTGGAACTGGAGAAGACTCTTGAGAGTCCCTTGGACTGCAAGGAGTTCAAACCAGTCAGTCGTAAAGGAAATCAGTCCTGAATATTGATTGGAAGAATTGATGCCGAAGCTGAAGCTCCAATACTTTGGCCACCTGATGCAAAGACCTGACTCATTGGAAAAGACCCTGATGCTGGGAAAGATTGAGGGAAGGAGGAGAAGAGGATGACAGAGGATGAGATGGTTGGATGGCATCACTGACTCAATGGACACGAGTTTGAGCAAACTCCGGGAGACTGGGAAGGATGGGAGGCCTGGTGTGTCCCTAGGGTCACAAAGAGTCAGACACGACTTAGTGACTAAACAACAATAGGACTCGGAGAAGTCTTGGAGGTAAGTGACTTGCTCAAGGTCACAAAACTGGTTCCAGGAAGAACAGCCTCCTGCCTCTTCCTACCAGGATTGCTGACATTGGCCAATACACTGTCCACACACATTCCTGGGAGAACTTCCACTTCTTTAATACCAACTTAATCCTTACTTGCTGACTTCAGAATCTAGCCAGGAGATGCCTAGCACTCAGATAAGAGTTCTCTTAGAGACTGGCTACCAAGTATAGCAATTTCTTAGAAATCATTCCACCCAGAATTAATCAACTCTCTCTGAGCCAGCCATTTCTAAGGCAGATTCTTGGCTGGAACCTTGAAATCACCATTCTCCCAATGTCACAGCTGCTAATGGTCTGCCTTATAGACAGAATAGAACTTTGCCGACTAGTAACTTCAGAAACTACATTAATCCATTTGAGCACAGTTACTTTGAACCACAGAGCACAAAATTCTCACTGTAAACATCTTATTCTTTAATACACTCTAACTTCCCCACCAAACATGGATTTTATCAGTTAGTTCAATTTAAGGTAAAGTGCAACTTTATTTAGACTGTAAAATACTGATCCCCTAAAAAAATGACTTTTAGAGATTACTTTTTTTTGGGGGGGTGGTTGTCAAACTTTTTTTTCCCCCAATAGATATCAGCTTTAATGCTGAATTTAGTAACTCTTTCAAAGGAGAACCTTCAAATATGCCCGAGAGAACCGGTCTCAGCAGGGTGAGTGGGTGTCAGCAGGGTGAGTGGGTCTCAGCAGGGTGGGTGGGGCCCAGCAGGGTGAGTGGGGCCCAGCAGGTGAGTGGGTCTCAGCAGGGTGAGTGGGGCCCAGCAGGGTCAGTGGGTCTCAGCAGGGTGGGTGGGTCTCAGCAGGGTGAGTGGGTCTCAGCAGGGTGGGTGGGTCTCAGCAGGGTGAGTGGGTCCCAGCAGGGTGAGTGGGTCCCAGCAGGGCGAGTGGGGCCCAGCTGTCCTCATCTACTGTTGGAAGGGTGTGGTCAGCAGCTGGTCAGATGCTGGGAACTCAGCTACCATCCCCACAGCACAGGGAAGCTAGGAACCCAGCCAGGAGGTTGCTCGTGACCCTTTTTCCCCCAGTCACAAGTCCAGATTCTGTGCGTTTCCACCAGCCCTGTTCATCAGGTGCTCCACCCTCACTGGAGAGCTTGCTGAGTCAAACTTTTAAGTTAAATCCTTGCATGAGTGCTCAGGCGCTTCAGTCGTGTCTAGCTCTTCACAACCCTATGGACTGTAGCTCATCAGGCCGCTCTGTCCATGGGACTCTCCAGGCAAGAACACTGGAGTGGGGTGCCATGCCCTCCTCCAGATAATCTTCCCAACCTGGGGATAGAACTCACTTGTGCCTGGGTCTCCTGCACTGCAGTCAGAGTCTTTACGCACTGAACCACCTGGGAAGCCCAGATAAATCCTTAGGAGCCCACAAGACACGGGGCTGCTCAGCTGGCCAACATTTAGTCAGCTTGTGCCTTGACGGGAAGAGAAAACACAAAGGAAGCCTCCTCCCCTCTTCCCGAGGGTGCAATATTGCTCACCCCACCCACGTGATGGGAAAGCTAGATTGGTTGAATTTGCAAATACCAAAATTAGGAGGAAGATTTTGCTTGAGCACTCACATTCCCTGAAGAGCCCCAGGATGGTGTGAAGGAGTTCCAGGAGATGAGGCCCTTGTGATGTCCAAAAACAATGGAACAAAGCCGCTCCTCCTCTGCCCCCACCAGCTGGGCTCCATCCATGAACAGTGTGGTCTGACCCCTAGGGAGCCGCCATCTGGTAGGAACGGCAGGAAACCCCAAGCCCTCTTCCCAGCCTGAGATCAGATGCTGAGACGTGTGATAGGTTTCTGGCACTAAGAGCTGCAGGGACTTGAGAAACACGAGGTGCCAGGCACCTGGCTGGCTGTTCCGAGGGCAGGCGATAAGTGTGGCTGTAGCAGCCGGGGAAGGCTTCATGCTGCAGGCAGAAGCCGCTCTTCGAAAGGTGGCTTTTCCGCAGGGGAAGGAGCACAGGCAGGGCAGAGTCTGCTGCATTTGGGGGCGCTGGGAGGAACTGGGCTGGCAGGATGAGCTATAGGAGGAGGTGGGGGCCCTGATCCCCAGTGGAGAGGGTGTACTCTGGGCACACTCCTGGTCACCTGTTTCCTTCGTGGGACACACCCTGGCTCTCCTCTGCCCGGCTGGCACCTTCCTGATCTCCGAGACTAGGGTCACTCCCCTGGGAAGCCCTCACCACCCCCCTTGACCTCCTCTGCGTCTGAGCTGCCTGTCCCGTGTCACCAGGGCCCCCAGCTCAGGGGGTGACAAGGACTGGCTTTCTGGTCAACCTCCCCTATGTGCAGTCAGCAGAGCCAGGCTGCACCCCAGTGTCCAGCAGAGAGTCAGCTTTCAAGTCCGCAGAACGTGGAGCTGGGTGAGGAGGGAAGGGTAGTCTGGGCAGTCTGGCAGCTGGGGGGATGGGGGTTCACTCGGCCCCTGATGGGGACCCACAGGATTGAAAGGGAGTTTCTTGGCTGGCACGGCTACTGGAGAACATGACATCATCTCCCCACTTATGCAACTGCAAGCAGGCTCAGCTGAACCCCACCGGGGCGCAAGGGCTACCAAAGATGCCAGATACCATGTGAAGAAACTAACACTCAGCCTCTCAGCCACAATTAAATAATTAATTTTCAATTACTTAATATATGATTATATATAATTAAAATTAATAAATTTATTTAATAAATTTAAAATTATTTAGTAGATTATTTAATAAATTTAAAATTATTAATAAATTTAATAAAATCAATGGTTTTATGTATTAAAATGTTTAAAGAACAGTATGTGTCAAGTGATAAATGCAAAATATTTTAAGCTGAAATGTACATTATTGCTTTAGTTTCTGGGCACTTAAACTTGTGCTATAAGCAAACAAGGGAAAAAGCCTACCTAAATGAAGTACAGTAAATGTGTATTTAAAAAAAAATCCCCCAGTGCTGCGATTCATGGGTCACAAAGAGTCGGACACGACTGAGCGACTGAACTGAACTGAACTGAACTGAATATTCACAATATTTTAACTGCAGACTGTGAACGGCTGATTGTGTAAAACTGCTTAATAAAATTTGTTTTTGAAATACAAATAAAAGTCAGATATAATTAAAACCTTTACCTTTGACCCAGTAATCCCACCCTTTGGAATCTGTCCCATAGAAATAAAAGTAAAACCCAGTGTATATGCAAGGATGTTTACTGCAGCTTGTTTGTGACAGCAAAATATCAAAGAAGGAAATGGCAACCCAGTCCAGCGCTCTTGCCTGGAAAATCCCATGGACAGAAGAGCCTGGCCAGCTACAGTCCATGGGGTCGCAAAGAGTTGGACACAAATGAGCAATTGAGCAACTGAGCATATACCCTGAGAAAACCATAATTTGAAAAGACACATGGACCCTGATGTTCACTGCAGCACTGTTTACGACTGCCAGAACATGGCCATTGACAGATGAGTGGATAGAGAAGATATAGTACAGATATACAGTAGACTATTACTTAGCCGTAAAGAGGAATGAATTTGAGTCAATTGAACTGAGGTGGATGAACCTAGAAGCTGTAACGTGGAGTGAAGTAAGTCACAAAGAGAAAAACACTGTATATTAACACGTATATATGGAATCGAGATGCATATATATGGAATCTAGAGAAATGGTACGGACTGATCTATTTGTAGGGCAGGAATAGACACAGACGTGGAGAGCAGACTTGGGACACATCAGGGGACAGAGAGAGTGGGACGAGTTGAGACAGCAGCACTGACAGATACACACGGCCGTGTGTGAAACAGAAGCTCGTGGGGAGCTGCTGTGCAGCCCAGGGGGCCAGCCTGGGGATCGGTGACAGCACAGAGGGGTGGGACGGTGGGGAGAGGTGAGCAGGCTCCAGGGAGGGAATATATGTACACGGATGGCTGACTCACGTTGTACAGCAGACATCAACATCACATTATATTAAAATTTAAATTATTAAAATTAAAAATAAATAAAGGTTTTTGCTCTATGGCTCCGGAAACTCAAACAGAGACTCCAATTAAAAATAAATAAAGATACTTGCTGTACGGCTCAGAGAACTCATACAGGGGCTCTGTATCAACCTAGAGGAGTGGAGTGGGGCGGGAGATGGGGGGAGGGCTCAGAAGGGAGGGGATATATGTATACCTATGGCTGATTCATGTTGAGCTTTGACAGAAAACAGCAAAATTCTGTAAAGCAATTATCCTTCAACAAAAAAATAAAAGAATCAAAAATAAATAAATAAAAGTAAATTTTAAAAAATGGAAACAAACAGACGCCAACGAGGGGCCTGTCGGCTGATATAACACACGCACAGTGTGAGGCAGAATGCCCACCTCCACGAAGAGACGTGGAGTGATTTGCCAGGGGTCCTGCCCATGAGGGTAGCACAGGTGGTCCTCCCTTCCCTCGCCCATTCTCTTCCTTTCCAGAACAACTTCGTGCGCAGGGCAGGCAGCCATACCCAGGCTGCTGGGGCTGGTCAGGGTGAGGAGAGGGCCTTGCTGGCCAAGTCAGGTTCCTAGCAGAGTGTGGATGGTGAGGTGTAGGAGGAGGCCGAGGGGAGGCACAGGGCCAGGGAGAGTGAGGAGGGGTCACTTAGGGGGGCTGCCCGACAAGGGGTGTTGGAGGCCCTGTGGAAAGGAGGATCCGTCGAGGGGCCCTGGCTTGGGGCTCAGAGCCCCAAAGGGTGAGCCAAGAAGTCCTGGAGGACTGAAGGGAACTCTGCCCCGGGATCAGCCCAGGCGGCTCACTGTCAGAGACGGGAGGTTTTGATAAGGACAATTCAAACTTGAGTAAACCCTGTGGCGTTAAATGGAAGTGGGGGTATGGGTATGAATTCACGGTTTTCAGTAAACCTAAGAAGTATAATTCAGACGTATGATGCATAGATGCATGTGTACATGTGTGTGAATGTGTGTGTGTGTGTGTGTGTGTTCAGTCACTCAGTTGTATTCCGCTCTTTGTAACCCCATGGCCTGTAACCCACCAGGCTCCTCTCTCCATGGAATTTTCCAGGCAAGATACTGGAGTGGGTTGCCCTTTCCTACTCCAGGGGATCTTCCCGACCCAAGGAAGTGTCTCTTGCATCTCTGCATTGGTAGGTGGATTCTTTACCACCGCACCACCTACACAGGTGTATATAAATATATATGTGTGTGCATGTGTGAGTACATAGATAGATATATGTGTATGTCTATACGGACTTCTCTGGTGCTTCAGCTGATACAGAATATGCCTGCAATGCTGGAGACCTGGGTTCGATCCCTGGGTTGGGAAGATCTCCTGCAGAAGGGAATGGCTACCCACTCCAGTCCTCTTGCCTGGAGAATTCCATGCATAGAGGAGCCTGGTGGGCTATAGTCCATGCGGTCCAAAGAGTTGGATACAACTGAGTGACTAACACATTCACTTTTCATATATCTAAATAATCTCTAACTCTAGGGAGCCGTGTCCCCCATAGTGATGAGTCTCTTCACTTCTGGAGGTCCAATTTAGAAGGCCAAGATCAAGGCATGGGCAGGGTCAGTTTCACTCTGATGGAACTGTGGTGTTGGAGAAGACTCTTGAGAGTTCCTTGGACTAGAAAGAGATGAAATCAGTCAATCGTAAAGGGGATCAGTCCTGAATAGTCATTGGAAGGACTGATGATGAAGCTGAAGCGCCAATACTTTGGCCACTTGATGCGAAGAGCTGACTCATTGGAAAAGACCCTGATGCTGGGAAAGATTGAAGGCAGGAGGAGAAGGGGGTGACAGAGAATAAGATGGTTGGATGGCATCACTGACTCGACGGACATGAGTTTGAGCAAGCTCTGGGAGTTGGTGGAGGACAGGGAGGCCTGGCATGCTGCAGTCCATGGGGTTGCAAAGAGTCAGACATGACTGAGTGACTGAACTGACCTTCTCCTTGGGCCTTCCCTCGGTGGTCTTCTCTCAGTGCACACACGTGCGTATCCCTGGAGCTTCTTTGTCCAAATTTCCTCTTCTCTGGTCACACTGGATTAGGGACCACCGAAACAGCCTCATTTTAGCTTAATTCCTTCTATACAGGCTCCATCTCTAAACACAGTCACATTCTGAGGGACTAAGGGTTAGGAACTGGGAGGGACATGATCCAGCCTGTATCCGTGTGAATGTATGTGTGTACACGTATGTATATGTATGTATATGTATGCATATATGTTTGTGGATGTAAATGTAAAAGCCTTGACTGATCATCCCGTGTCATCCCAATTGTAGCAAACATCCGCTATGACTTGTTCTGCCCTTCTTGTTGAAGGACTTTTGGTGACTTTTGCTCTTTAAAAAAATATTTTTATAGGATTGTGTTTCCTGAGTTCTCTTAACTCCCAAAGCAACAGCAATTCTATTGCTTCATTTTAGGTTAACCCAGTTTGAGGAAATGATGTGGGTTCGGGTAATCCTCTCTGATAACAGGATGTTGATGAAACATTATATACAGTCCTCTTCCACTAGGGGTCAAATGATCAGAGATCAAACTGGCTTCTCATGACAGCTCCGCTTCTCAGGAAGTGTCTACAGTTGTCCCTGTGGTTTATCTTATATGACTCTCTGTGGCCTTGTCAAGACATTTCGTTCCCCTCTCCCCAGCTTAATTTTCTTTCCCCTACGCTTTTTGGTTTCAGCTAATTCAGTCTGTGCATTTGGAATTGTCTTCTCCCGTAAAAGAAAGTCTCAGATACCCATATTGAAAGGACAGTCCAATACGACCTCAAGAAAGGAAAGACACACCAGCTCCAATGCCTGATTTAGAAAAAGAAGAGTGTGTGTTTTCTTTGGAACACTCTTTGCACATTTGCTGCTGCGGCTTCTCAATTCCTGTGTGATCAGGCCCACAGAGATGTGGGAAGTGTTTTGCTTGCTCTAGAAATGCCTCGAATAAACCTTCAGATCTCTTCTTTTTCTAATCGCTCTAAATAAGCTGCCAAACCATAAAGTGGCCCTGCATGGCCTGCTAGATGGAGCAAGCTGTACCAGATACGTGTTGTCTTTGTCGTTATTTAGTCACTAAGTCGTGTCTGACTCTTCGCCACCCCCAAGGACTGTAGCCCACCAGGCCCCTCTGTCCATGGGATTTCCCAGGCAAGAATACTGCAGTGGGCTGCCATTTCCTTCTCCAGGGGATCTTCCTGACCCAGGGAAGATCTTTACCACTAGCACCACCTGGGAAGCCCCAGTTACATGCGTACATCAGTCCTCAAATCAAACACTGAGGTTACAAGACAGCACGGATGATGGATTCTGAGAGCTTAGTCTCTGTTGGGGGTGCAGCGCACACTGCCTTGGGCTGGTCCCACTCCACTGGTCACTGCCGGGGTGAACTCACCCGTCTGCCTTCCCATGGACAAGGGCACTCCTCATCTGTCCTCACTGGATGGCCAGCTAGGTTCCAGTTCACACACGAGTGTGCCCTTTAAGTGGTAGAGCCCCGTGTACACGGAAGCTACGAGGCAGCGTGGGCATAGCAGAGATGGGAGGTTAGCTGGGAGGTGGGAGACCGGGGTAAGACGTCTCCCTTGAAAGTTCCCTCTACACGTTCCCTCAGACCACCCACTGGGAAAACAGAGGTCCAAGAGCCAACCCCACAGCTGGCTAGTCATAGCTGGACCATTCAGGGGCATGTGGATAGCGTTTTCCCAGAATGCGTTATTACTATGTTTCAGTGAGTAAGACAGCTGTCTCCCTGGGGATGCCGCTCTCTAGGGTGGGATCAGGGGAGAAGAGCCCACCTCTCCTGGGAGTTTTGGAGCCCACAGTTTTGGAGCTTCTCGGAGTCACCCAGCCCCCAGCCTCTCTTTGGGAGTCTTCCTCCTCACGAGATCCAAACGTGAGGGGCCAGCCACAGGCACTGGCTTCTCCTGGCTTCGATCAGGTAGGTGAGGTCTCTGCAGACACCACCAGGTGGAGTCCACGCCTCAGTCTCCCTCAGGGAGAGGCTAGCTCCAGAGCTCTGCCCCTGAGCTGAGTGCCATCTCCCTGCCAAGTGTGATTCTCTCGCTCCAGCACACTCCAGAAAGCAGGGGCAGGGAGCCCTGTCCCACCAGCCCATCGGCGCCGATCCAAGTGTGCAAAGCTACGGTAGCCAGCAGGGCACTGTCTCCACCAGCTCCCAGGGGACAGGGCGGGAGCCGTGAATTTCCTCAATGTCCTTCTCATGCTGGGAATTCGCTCACTCAGTCATTCAGACTTTGACTGAGACCTCTCCTCTTCACTCACTCACTCACTCACTCACTCTCCTCGTCCCAGAGCAGCGCTGGGGACTGAGCTACATATAAGACACCTGCCTTGCCCTCAGGGTATCTGCGGTCTAGTGAGAGGTAAGCACACAGGGCCCTGAATACATACTTGATTGCTGTGTGAATATAAGATCACACTTTGCATACCGCCCCCGCTTAGCATGAAATATCGACATATTCACTAAAAAAAATTAGAGGTTACAAACTGTAGCTATAGAATAATCCATTCCAACGGACCTAAATGAGGAGTTGATCCTTGACCTTGATCCCTTGAGTCCAAGGTTTCTGATCATCCATGAGACAAATTACTAAAACTTTAAAACTTGTAGGTAGAAGGGCTGAATATGGATTGTGACTAAAAATCACACTTCAACTTCATTTTTCTTATGGGAAAGTATTCCCTTCTCCCCTGTTCCACAGTTGAAGCCAGTGATGGCACAGGAGACCACACGTCTGTGTAGCTTTACGGGGCATCTGTATGTTTGATGCCTATGTATGAAATCCATTACCAGGACACCACCTCCACCTTGGAGTGCCGAGGGCTTACTCTGCTACCCAAAAAGGAGACTGAAAGGCTCCTGGTAAGAGTCTATGTCTCAGGGTTTCTACTGTCTCTGTCCCCTTTTGGCTATGCCAACAACCACTTCTTCCAGGAAGTCTCCCTGGGTCATTGTACTTATGTAACCCATCGGGGCCTTGTGGCATATACGCACCTGGTTTACATGTGTTATGAGTGTTCAAAATCATGTGAGTGGCAAGAACAGAGATTCCAGGTGTTCTGGAATATCCCATTCTTGGTGTTTTGATATATCCCATTATTTTTTGCCTCTTTATAACTTCATGATATATACAAAGGCTACTATACGCATTATAATATACTCCTCTCAAACTACTCTACTTACATCATATCCAGCACAGTGCTTGATGCTTGCGAGTGAAAATAGCAAAGGCTGTCATTGAAGTGAGTCTCTCCCAACCTGCTGTCCACACTTAGATGATGAACGGCCCCCCTCACCCTGAAGCTGAGACCTTCTGCAACCTTTGTAACTTGAAGTCTTGGACACACAACTAATTCACTCTGCATTTGTTGAATAAGTTCATGAGTGTTTTCTGTGAAGGTGAAGATATGGTCCCCATTTCCTTTTATGTGAGCTTTGGAGATGATGCTGCAAAATAAATGGGTTGTCCTCAGCCGTCTTGGGAACTTGGCTGCACTTGACCTTGATGTCAGGCTCATTTCTTCCCCACCCAGGAACTGCTCTCAGGGGGCTTTCGAGCCATGACAAGAGCAAAGATGGCAAGAAGAGGGGCAGGATTATTCCAGGCTGGTGGCAAATGATGAGAAAGGTCTGTGTTATCTGTCTCTGATCTCAGCCACTTTGCAAGGCTGGCTCCTCCAGGAGATTTGGATAAGGGCCCATCTTCCAAGGCAAATAAATGGGATGTGCTTGCAGAGTTCTTTAAAGCATTTTTTGGTGGCTTTAAGCATACATGTTCCCACCAGGGTCCATCTCCACGGAGCTGCTCTGAGTTCCAGGCACCCACTGTGTCCCCCTACACACACGGGACTCTAGAGCAGCAGGTTACCTCTTGGAGGTTCATGGTTTGTTTGTATTGTCCATTCAGACCTCCTGCGATGCGGCCAGTCCCAGGGCTCTCCCCACAGCTTGCTGTGTGCTTAGAAACCAGCTTCAAAAAACAGCCTGGGGGAGCAGGTGGAACCTTCTTTTCTGCCTCTGTTCTGATACAAAATGTGCCATTTTATACAAAAGGGGGCAGTGTTGATAGCCTTTATGAGGAAAATTACAGGTAATGAAAGTGTCGCGTTACCAGGGTACTGAGACTGGTGGTTGCTCCTTATAATATGGTCACTAACGTTTCTTTCCCCTCTCTGCCAGTATCTAACATCGCAACAGCGACAGAGCAGACACTGTTTTATTCTCTGTAAGTGAAAGAATTAGACTGATTATACCTAAAGATTTACTCATCTCTAAGGATTTCTAGAATTTTATAACAAAAGACATCACATACTGAGGATATTCTAGAAGTCTAGGGTTAGTATTCTCTCTTCTCCAACTCAGCATTTCATAGAGCTTCCTGGTATTCATTAAACAGAATTATAATCAAGAGAATATTAAGAGTTTCAAGTGACCCATTGATTCAAAAAAAAAGCAAAACCCACTGAAAACTACAGGATATATTTAAAGGAGACCAATGGAAAATGCAGAGACATCAATACCTTTTCTATCAACCAGCAAAAATCGGTTATAAAGTCCAGTGTTCGCACCCACAATAGCAATAATAACAAAAGGAAATAATGAGGGAAATCTTATTTAAAATACACAGGGAATATATGTCTATCTTACTAAATATTTACATATTTACCAAGTGACATAATTGAGTTGTATAAATTGACAGAGAAAATATTTCTGATGGATAAGATTAAGGAGATTGAAGTATTATCAAAACAGCAGTTATTCTCCCAAAGAGCTGAGATGTTCTATTTGATCTCAAAGAAAATTTTAATGGTTTTTCTGAACTTGAAAAAGTTGGCATAAAGCCTCTTGATGAAAGTAAAAGCGGAGAGCAAAAAAGTTGGCTTAAAGCTCAGCATTCAGAAAATGAAGATCATGGCATCTGGTCCCATCACTTCTTGGGAAATAGATGGAGAAACAGTGGAAACAGTGTCAGACTTTATTTTTTTGGGCTCCAAAATCACTGCAGATGGTGATTGCAGCCATGAAATTAAAAAACGCTTACTCCTTGGAAGAAAAGTTATGACCAACCTAGATAGCATAGTCAAAAGCAGAGACATTACTTTGCTAAGGTCCATCTAGTCAAGGCTATGGTTTTTCCAGTAGTCATGTGTGGATGTGAGAGTTGGACTGTGAAGAAGGCTGAGTGCCGAAGAATTGATGCTTTTGAACTGTGGTGTTGGAGAAGACTCCTGAGAGTCCCTTGGACTGCAAGGAGATCCAACCAGTCCATTCTGAAGGAGATCAACCCTGGGGTTTCTTTGGAAGTAATGATGCTAAAGCTGAAGCTCCAGTACTTTATCCACCTCATGCGAAGAGTTGACTCATTGGAAAAGACTCTGATACTGGGAGGGATTGGGGGCAGGAGAAGAAGGGGACAACCGAGGATGAGATGCCTGGATGGCATCACTGACTCAATGGACGTGAGTCTGAGTGAACTCCAGGAGATGGTGATGGACAGGGAGGCCTGGCGTTCTGCGATTCATGGGGTCGAAAAGAGTCAGACACGACTGAGCGACTGAATTGAACTGAACTGAAATGAAAGCTTATCTGGAACATGGATTGAATAAAAAAGAACATTCAGTGAACAAGAATAGTGTGGGTCTTATCTACAGAAGACCCTGTCTATGATTCAGAGTAGCGTTATAGAAGTATAAACAGAAAAATAAGCACAAGAGAACTAAGAATCCATCAACAAATCTTAGTACCCATAAAAACTATATATTTTATACATATGGAATCACAAATAAATGGTGATGGGTATTTTTTAAAGTAATAGCACTGGCAAAATTTTTTGACATTTTGGAAAAAATGTTTGGCTTCTTATCTCACATCCCTAATAAATTTCATAAGAATTAAATAATGATACAGGGGAAATAACCCCATAAAATAACATGTTAAAACGTTATGCCCTCTCATAATGCAAGTAAAGGTATAAAAGTAATGGAAGAAGTAAGAGAAAAAAAATGTAAATTTTGAACACCTTTGTAAGGTTAAAACTCTTTAAAATAAAAAGGCCAAAAATAAGCTGGGAAAGAATTGTTGGCACAAATGTCCAGCTTCTTAAAATGTACTGGCTTAACCTTGGCTCTCCATTCCAAGAGAGAACAGGCTATTTCTGTGTTGGTGTGGGTTGTCCTGTTCTTATTCCTGCTTTGAAGACTCCCATCCGTCCATCAGAGACATGGGAGCACCTCGTGTGGAAATTCCACCACTTACTTTCTGAACATCTATGGAAAATATCTAAGTATTTCCATGCTTAAGAAACTCACTATGGGAAGTATATTCTTAGAAGGGCTCTACTTCAGATTTCAATTTTAAAGCTAGAAAAGTGACAGCCCCATTAAGAGAAATCTGTTCATAAAATTCTCAGAAAGGCAAAAACTGGAATTTGAAAGAGTGAACTTCCCCAAATTTCCAGTGGATACTTGATGGGAGCAAAGAGCTTCACTGGGGAGGGATATGACTCCCTTGATCTGGAAGAAGTCCCTGAATGCACGTTAGTGACAGGAAGACAAGTGAGGGCAGGATTCTCTAACTTCATTAGTACCTGGCAGGTATGGTTTACCTAGCAAACAAAATCTATTTATTATTCATCTATTCAGCTCCAATATAAAACTAGGATCAATTGTACTTACAGCAAATATTTATTAGATGTGTGCAATATATTAATAAAATCATAGCCACATGCATACATGCTTGTTAGGAGGAAATAAACCTAGTTAATTTGCAACCTCTGCTTCTGATCAAGATGGAGTAACAGAAACCAGACTTACCCTCTTGCCCAAAACAATTGTAAAAACCCAATGAAACATATCAAACAGCTGTTTTCAAGGCACTGGACACCAGGTAATGGAGAACAGTACTCCTAAGGGCTTGGGAATAGACAAAGTGAGCTTTGTAATGACCCCAGCTTACTTCCATGAGAGAGTTTCCAGGCCATGGTTCGGAGACTGTGAATCCAGGTGGTACCCAGTGGACCTCCATAGTCAACAGAGCTCTATTGAATTAATAGAGCTGAGAGTATGGGCAAATGGGGTGCCTAGAGTTTGCAGAATTAAAGACCAGGGAGGAAAGTTGCAAGGAGAGAGAGTTCCTTAGATCTATGGAGAGGCTCCCTCAAGAATTCAGCAGAGTACTGCTAGGCACAGGCTTCCCTAATGGCTCAGTGGTATAGAATCCGCCTGTCAAGCAGGAGAGGAGGGTCCGATCCCTGGGTTGGGAAGATCCCCTGGAGAAGGAACCTACTTTAGTACTCTTGCCTGGGAAATCCCATGGACAGAGGAGCCTGGTGTGCTGCTGTCCGTGGAGTCTCAAAGAATTGAACACAACTTAGAAACTAAACAACATCAACTGCTAGGCAGATGCATGTGAGGAACCTGTGAGGCTGGGTAAAGACCTGCCTGAGAGGGTGAGTTACTCACACAGGGCCAGGGAAAGTGCCTGTCCCCACAGCAAGACATCATAATGTGTGGGTCATTGGGCAGAGCACTCAAAGGCATGTTTTGTTCGTAATGTGGAATAATTCACCTGAGACTAAATGCGGCTCTGTTTCAACCAAATTCTTAAAAGCAAGACCCAAAGCAATCAAACTTTTTCCGAGTAATTTAACTGCATCCCAAAACAAAGCTCAAGAATATTTAGAAGTAGAAAAATATTCAGCACCAGAGTAAAATTCACCAAGCCAGAAAGAAACAACAAAATAATTATAAGGAGAAAAATCAACCATTCAAAACCAACACAGAACCGATTAAATGTTAGAATTGGCAAATAAGGACATAAAACAGTTATAACTGTACAACTGTATTCTAGATGTTCAAGAAGTATCATAACTGTATAACTGTGTCCTAGATGTCCAAATCAGACATTTAGAGATGAAAACTACAAATTTCAGATAAAAATTTTTAACTGCAGAGAAAAATGTATTTTTAACTACAGATAGTTTCTATAAAGAAAGCTGAGCACCAAAGAATTGATGCTTTTGAACTGTGATGTTGGAGAAGACTCTTGAGAGTCCCTGGGACTCCAAGGAGATCCAACCAATCACTCCTAAAGGAGATCAGTCCTGAGTGTTCATTGGAAGGACTGATGCTGAAGCTGAAACTCCAATACTTTGGCCACCTAATCTGAAGAACTGACTCATCTGAAAAGACTCCAATGCTGGGAAAGACTGAAGGCAGGAGGACAAGGGGACGACAGAGGATGAGATGGTTGGATGGCATCACTAACTCGATGGACATGAGATTGAGCAAGCTCTGGGAGTTGGTGATGGACTGGGAAGCCTGGAGTGCTGCAGTCCAGGGGGTCGCAAAGAGTTGGATACGACTGAGTGACTGGACTGAACTGAACTGTAGATAAAAATATCCTGGATGTGATTAACAACAAGGAAGACATTGCAGAATATAAGATAGTGACTTTAAAAATAGAGCAATAAAAACTATCCAAAATAAAATATATTTTTAAAAAAGAACTTAAAAAGATGACAAAATCATCAGCAAACTTTTGGACAACTTCAAATGACCTAATATATTTGTATTTAGAGTCCCTGAAGGAAAACATAGAGGGATACATCAGGACAACTATTTAAAGAAATAATGGGGGCTCACCTGGTGGCTCAGTGGTGAAGAATCCACCTGCCAATGCAGGCGACACAGGTTCGATCCCTGGTCTGGGAAGATCCCACGTGCTGCAGAGCAGCTAAGCTCTTGCGCCACAAGCACCAGAGCCCACGTGCCCTAGAGCCTGTGGTCTTCAGCAAGAAAAACCACCACAGTGACAAGCCCACGCGCTGCTACTGGAGAGTGTTCCCTGCTCACTGCAGCTAGAAAAAAGCTGCGCAGCAACGAAGACTCAGCACAGCCAGCAATAAACTTAAAAAATTTTATAAAAAAGAAATAATGAAAAATTTCCAAATTTGGTGAAGAATACAAACTCATGGGGGTGGCAGAGGATGAAATGGTTAGAGAGCATCACTGACTCAATGGACATGAGTCTGAACAAACTCCGGGAGATGGTAAAGGACAGGGAAGCCTGGCGTGCTGCCGTCCATGGGGTTGCAAAGAGACAGACATGACTTAGCAACTGAAAAACAGCAACAACATAAACCCATATATCCAAAATGTTTATCTAACCCTGAGCTCAAAAGGATCACACCAAATTCAGCTCAGTTCAGTCACACTTGGTCATTAAATTTCACAAGCCACTGACTAAGAAAAAAATCAGAAAAACAGCTGAGGAAAAAAAGACATATATAGAGAGGAACAAAGATAAGGCTAATAACAGATTTTGCACTAAATAGCAAAACAAAAAGCTTTAGCTAATAAGTCAATAAAAGGGACTTGATGGAATAATAACAAACAATTAATGGAAAAGAAGGGTGAACAGAGGAAAAATGGAACAAAAAGCCAATGGGATAAATAGTAAGATGCTAGATAACTATAGTTATATAAATTGTCACATTAAATGTAAATTAACTAAAAAGTGAAAGTGGTAGTTGCTTAGTCGTGTCCAACTCTTTGCGACCCCATGGACTGTAGCCCACCAGGCTCCTCTGTTCATGAAATGCTCAGCTAAAAGAGTTAAAAGTTTCAGCTTGGCAGAGCACATAAACAAAGCAAAATCCAATTAAATGCTGCTTATTAAAACACATTTTTATATAAACAATCAAATAACTTAAAAGGGAAAAAATGGGTGATTTGCTAACCCTGGTTAAAAAAAAAAACAACTCCGAAGTAGATATTAATATCAAAGTAAGTTATAGAGCATATATATACCACCAGAGGTGAAATGGTTATTTCAGTAAGATAAAGAGCTAACTTATCAAGAGGACAATCCTAAAAGTTTGTATATCTAACAAGAGAACTTCCAAAAAAAAAAAAAAGCAAAAAATTATATATGTGAAACAAGAAATTTAAAAAGCTTACAGTAAATGAGATTTAAATACTACTTTCTCAATAACTGATCAAATGAGTAGCAACTAAATTATATCATTTAAGAACTATAGTCTTTCATTACAAACAGCAGTAGCAACCAACTGACCTAGTTGTCATTTATTGAACACTCTATCCACTCTACCCCAAAATAGCAGACTACACATTCCTGTCAAGTATATACAAAGCATTTATCAAGAGAGTTACATTCTTTACTATAAAATATATCTTGGTAAAGCTAAAAGCAAGTCACACAAAGTAGTTCTCTGACCACAATGAAATTAAATTAGAAATCAATAACAGAAAGAGCATTGGAAAATCCCCAAAATGTTTAGAAACTAAATAACACATTTCTAAATAATCCAGGAATCAACGAAAAAGAAACTGAAAGGAAGATTAAGGATTATTTTGAACTGAATGAAAATGAAAGCACAATAGTTCACATTCGTGCGGCGACACTAAAGCTGTAATTCTGGGAAAATTTACGGCACTAAATGCCTGAATTTAAAAGGACATACGGTCTCAAATCAATAACCTCAGATCTGAGGACTTCCCCTGAGGTCCAGTGGCTAAGAATCCGCCTTCCAATGCAGGAGATGTGGGTTCAGTCCCTGGCCTAGGAACTAAGATCCCACACACTGTGCAGTGTGGCCAAAGGATCAAAATAAATAAATAAAATGAATACGAGGAAGAAGGCTTTTAAAAAAAGAGCTGTTGTTCAGTCACTAAGTCATGGGCAGAGTATCCCCTCCACCCTACCCCCCAATAAAAGATTACATTGAACCCTTTGGTTGGTTTTTCAGCCAAGGCAAGGTCCTGCAAGAGGCGCCAGAGAGCAGGAGGTAGGTGAAACTGTGGGTGTTGGGTACCGGGACAGGGGAGACCCTGAGGATCTTATCCCAGACCAAGAAAGAGCACCATGCTGATTCACGTTGATGTATTGCAGAAAGCAACACGGTATTGTAAAGCAATTATTGTGTCTCCGATTGTGTCTGCTCAGTAGCTCAGTCGTGTCTGACTCTGCGGCCCCGTGAACTGTAGCCCACCAGGCTCTTTTGTCCATGGAATTTTCCAAGTAAAAATACTGAAGCAGGTTGCCATTTCTTCCTCCAGGGAATCTTCCCGACCCAGGAACTGAATCCATGTCTCTTGTATCTCCTGCATTGGCAGGAAGAATCTTTACCTTTTGCACCACCTGGGAAGGCCCTATCTTTTGATTAAAAATAAATAAATGCTTAAACAATAATTGAAAAAGAGAAAGAGAGCCATGGAGGAGGAACGGGACCCCTTTGTTTGCCAGATTAAAAACAGCAGATGGCAAAGGGCCTGGGGGAGTAGGGAGACCGAGTGGAGGTGCCTTGCCACGCCCCACCACCCCCCACCACCCCAAGACCGCACGGTGGCTTAGGCCAGGACTTCGGCAGGGGAGGTGCTGAGAAGAGTCCACCTCTGCGTATTTTGCAATTGGTTACCTGTGTGTGCAAGACAAATAGGGGTCAGGACTGACATTAAGTTTGGGGCCTGAACAACAGGAAAAATGGACTCGCATTAACCCACAGTTCAGAGGTCTTAACTTGCATGTGCTTTGCTTAGTCGCTCAGTTGTGGGGATTCTTTGCAACCCCATACACCGTAGCCCGCCAGGCTCCTCTGTCCATGGGATTTTCCGGCAAGAATACTGCAGTGGGTTGCTATGCCCTCCTCCAGGGGGTCTTCCCGACCCAGGGATCAAACCTGGGTCTCCTGCATTGCAGGCAGATTGTTAACTGTCTGAGCCACCAGGGAAGCCCCTTAACTTGCAAACTTGCTTCAAAATTCCTTTCAAAAAGTTGAAACTCTGAACCTGTTTTAAAAAGCCAGTTAATGGAGATATTTTGAGTTTTAAAATAAATGACTTCATTTGCTACTTGATTTTGTCTCCTTAAAAATTGGCAGTGGACAAAGAAACCTGTGGACAATAGCAGGGTGCCCTCTGCTCCTGGGCAGCCTCCAACATCTGCTCCAGCCTTCCGCAGACCCCCTTCCTGGAGACTCCAGCAGGGCCTCTGCTTCAGCCCCCCAGAGTGCAGGCTGACCAACGTCCACTGGCTGGTGAAAGTTTACACACTCAACAAGGAGCAGCCATGGCACAGCCAGGGCACCGGGCATGTCAGCCAGCTACGCTGAGTGGCTGAAGGGCACACCCCTGCTAGTCACGGCCTGGCGAAACATGGTCCATCAAAGAAAGGAATGGCAAAGCACTTCAGTATTCTTTCCTTGAGAAACCCACGTACGAAAAGGCAAAAAGATATGACACTGAAAGATGAACCCCCACCCACCCACGTCAGTAGGTGTCCAATGTGCTACTGGGGAAAGGCAGAGAAATAGCTCCAGAAAGAATGAAGAGGCTGAGCCAAAGCGGAAATGGCACCCAGCTGTGGATGTGACTGGTAGTGAAAGTAAAGTCCGATGCTATAAAGGACAATGTTGCTAGGAACCTGGAATGTTAGGTCCATGAATTAAGGTAAATTGGATGTGATCAAACTGGAGATGGCAAGAGTGAACATCGACATTTTAGGAATCAGTGAACTAAAATGGACCGGAGCAGGCAAATTTAATTCAGATGACCATTATGTCTACTACTGTGGCCAAGAATCGTTAGATGGAATGGAGTAGCCCTCATAGTCAACAAAAGAGTCTGAAATGCAGTACTTGGGTGCAGTCTCAAAAACAACAGAATGATCTCTGTTCATTTCCAAGGCAAACCATTTAACATCACCATAATCCAAATCTATGCCCCAACCACGAATGCCAAAGAAGATAAAGTTGAACAGTTCTATGAAGACCTACAAGACCTCCTAGAATTAACACCAAGAAAGATGTCCTTTTCATCTTAGGGCTCTGGAATATGAAAGTAGGAAGTCAAGAGATACCTGGAGTAACAGGCAAGTTTGGCTTTGTAGTACAGAATGAAGCAGGGCAAAGGCTAACAGAGTTTTGCCGAGAGAATGCACTGGTCATAGCAAACATGCTCTCCCAACAACACGAGAGATGACTCTACACATGGACATCACCAGATGGTCAACACCGAAATCAGATTGATTATATTCTTTGCAGACAAATATAAAGAAGCTTTATACACTCAGCAAAACAAGACCAGAGGCTGACTGTGACTCAGATCATCAGCTTCTAATTGCAAAATTCAGGCTCAGATTGAAGAAAATAGGGAAAACCACTAGGCTATTAAGGCATGACCTAAACCAAATCCCTTATGATTATACAGCGGAAGTGACAAATAAATTCAAGGGATTAGATCTGGTAGACAGAGTGCCTGAAGAACTATGGGTGGAGGTTCGTGACATTGTACAGGACGAGGTGATTAAAATCATCCCCAAGAAAAAGAAATGCAGGAAGGCAAAGTGCTTGTCTGAGAAGGCCTTACAAATAATTGAGAAAAGAAGAGGGGAAAGGCAAAGCAGAAAGATATACCCAACTGAATGCAGAGTTCCAGAGAATAGCAAGGAAAGATAAGAAAAGCTTCTTAAGTAAACAATGCAAAGAAATAGAGGAAAACAATAGAATGGGAAAGACTAGAGATCTCTTCAAGAAAATTAGAGATACCAAGGGAATATTTCATGCAAAGATGGGCTCAATAAAGGACAGAAATGGCAAGGACCTAACAGAAGCAGAGGAGACAGAGAAGAGGTGGCAAGAATCCACAGAAGAACTGTACAAGAAAAGTTCTTAAACCCGGATAACCACGATAGTGTGTTCACTCACCTAGAGCCAGACATCCTGGAATGTGAAGTCAAGTGGGCCTTAGGAAGCATCACTACAAACAAAGCTAGTGGAGGTGATGGAATTTCAGCCAAGCTATTTCTAATCCTAAAAGATGATGCTGTGAAAGTGCTTCACTCAATATGCCAGCAAATTTGGAAAACTCAGCAGTAGCCACAGAACTGCTGCTGCTGCTGCTGCTGCTAAGTCACTTCAGTCGTGTCCAACTCTGTGCGACCCCATAGACAGCAGCCCACCAGGCTCCCCCCGTCCCTGGGATTCTCCAGGCAAGAACACTGGAGTGGGTTGCCATTTCCTTCTCTAATGCATGAAAGTGAAAAGTGAAAGTGAAGTCGCTCAGCCGTGTCTGACTCTTAACGACCCCATGGACTGCAGCCCACCAGGCTCCTCCATCCATGGGATTCTCCAGGCAAGAGTACTGGAGCGGGATGCCATTGCCTTCTCCAGCCACGGAACTAGAAAAGGTCAATTTTCGTTCCAATCCCAAAGAATGTTCAAACTACCGCACAATTGCACTCATTTCACATGCTAGCAAAGTAATGCTCAAAGTCCTTCAAACTAGGCTTCAACAATACATGAACCTAGAACTTCCAGATGTACAAGTTGGATTTAGAAAAAGCAGAAGAACTAGAGATCAAATTGCCAACATCCACTGGATCATAGAAAAGGCAAGAGAATTAAAAAAAAAAATCTACTTCTGCTTCATTGACTACACTAAAGCCTTTGAGTGTGTGGATCTCAACAAACTTGAAAATTCTTAAAGAGATGGGAATACCAGACCACCTGACCTGCCTCTTGAGAAAACTGTATGCAGGTCAGGAAGCAACAGTTAGAACTGGACATGGAACAACAGCCTGGTTCCAAATTAGGAAAGGAATATGTCAAGGCAGTACATTGTCACCCTGCTTATTTAATTCATATGTAGAATACATCATGTGAAATGCCAGGCTGGGTGAAGCACAAGCTAGAGTCAAGATTGTCTGGAGAAATATCAACAATCTCAGGTATGCAGATGATACCACACTAATGGCAGAAAGTGAAGAGGAGCTAAAGAGCCTCTTGATGAAGGTGAAAGAGGAGAGTGAAAAAGTTGGCTTAAAACAACATTCAAAAACTAAGATCATAGCATCCAGTCCCAACACTTCATGTCAAATAGATGGGGAAATAGTGGAAATGGTGACAGATTTCATTTTCTTGGGCTTCAAAATCACTTTAGATGTTAAATGCCCCCATGAAATTAAAAGATGCTTGCTCCTTGGAAGAAAGCCATGACAAACCTAGACAGCATATTAAAAAGCAGAGACGTCACTTTGCCAACAAAGATCTGTATCGTCAAAGCTATAGGTTTTCCAGTAGTCATAAACGGACGTGAGAGTTGGACCATAAAGAAGGCTAAGCACTGAAGAATTGATGCTTTTGAACTGTGGAGAAGACTCACGAGAGTCCCTTGGACAGCAAAGAGATTAAACCAGTCAATCCTAAGGGAAATCAACCCTGAATATTTGTTGGAAAGACAGATGCTGAAGCTCCAATACTTTGGCCACCTGATGCAACTCATTGGAAAAGACCCTGATGCTGGGAAAGATGGAGGGCAAGAGGAGAAGGGAAGAACGGGAGATGAGATGGTTGGATGGCATCACTGAGTCAATGGACATGAGATAGAGCAAACTCAGGGAGATAGTGAAGGACCGGGAACCCTGGCGCGCTGTAGTCCATGGGATCACAAAGAGTCAGACACAATTTAGTGACTAAGCAACAATAAAGAAATCTAAGGGAAAAAATTGCTAGAGAAAAAATTTGAAAACAAGCATCTCTTGTCTGATTAACAACAGGGAGAGTCTGGCCTTAGCTGCAGCTAAAATGGATCCAGTTTGGGCAAAGACATTGCTTTCCAGGGAATATACTTGGAGAAGATCTGCGTTTGTATAATTTCATGTTAGTGCACTCATGGGTTCTGCTGCCCATGTAAAACTGATAAGCAGAGCAATAGGGAAAAATAAGTTGGACCATCTCCGGTCCTGACAAGAGTAGCTAAGAGAGGCAGCGTCAGGGTGAGCGAGCAGCCTTCGAGGGAGAAGCTGTCTAAGCAGCAGAGAGCTTGGTCAGGGGCTACAGAGCTGCTGATTGCCATGTAGGCAGAGCTGGAGGGGGCTCTCTGTAAGGTGTGGAAGGGAAAGAGGTACGGGAGCAAACTGTGCCGGTCAAGAATGCGTAAGAGGTGACGAGCTTTGCTGTCCGCCTGCCCCTCCCCCAGCTCCCAGGCAACTTGTTGCTGTTGTTGTTTAGTCGCCAAGTCCTGTCCAACTCTTTGTGACCCCAGGGACTGTAGCCCGCCAGGCTCCTCTGTCCATGGGATTTCCCAGGCAAGAATTCTGGAGTGGGTTGCCATTTCCTTCTCCAGGGTATCTTCTGATCCTGGGATGGAACCCGGGTCTCCTGCATTGGCAGGCGGATTCTTCACCACTCAGCCAGCAAGGAAGCCCATGAGCTACTTACCCGAACTTATCAAACTGTCAGGGGATGAATGGACTCCAGATCTTGAGACCCGCCTTTGCCAGTGCTCTTTTGGCTATGATGTACTGCCACATCTGACGCTGTGCTGTGTTTGAATAGGGACCAGGAAAGCGTCCTTGCCCACCTGGACTTAATTACAGCATGGCTGAGTTCACAACACAGAAGATGTGTTAATAGTAACTCAGGGGACAGAGATCAGTGGTCTGCGGGGCCTCCAGACGTCCTGACCCTGCAGAACTGACCTGATTTTTTTCCCCACCCCCAGTTTCCAATTTGACTGGATATTTCTAGGTTCTGCACAAAGCCAGGTTAAAATTCGTCATCTGGCACCATGACGTCATCTGGTCCCAATACGGAAACATAGCTGCCTGCCCTGACTGGCAGGGTGGTAGCGTAAGCAGGTAGGGGTGCTGAGCGCTTGGGTGGCGTCAGCAGCATTCCTGAGTCATCTCTCAGAGCTGCGGGCATTTCAACAACGAGCACGAAGCAGCACCTGCTGTGGCTGCTGGCACCGGCTGTCGGCAAGGATTTGCCCCATCAGATGGCCAGCAATGAATATCGTCACCGGCACAGTGACATAAATTGGAATTGGGCTTGCATGTCACTGGCCATTTGCTGGCTCGGGTGGTCTTTTCCAACTGCAGGCTGCTAGACTTCAAAGACAACAGCTCTGCAGGGTCAGAATCTAAGTCAGGCCTGTGTCACTAGACGCCCAGTGACCCCGAGCAACCTGTGAGCAAGGGAGCATCTCACTAACCAGGAAGGGCCGGGTCACGGTGGTACAGCTCCCAGGGAAGGGCACTCTGCGGCCTGGTTTCTCCCACCCTCCACCGTCTCTCTTACTTAAATGTCAGCATGGTGAGTAAAAGGCCAACAACAGGACCGCAGGGTTTCAAAGTGTGAGTTATCAGGTTTTTTCCTCCAGGTGTTAGAATATACTGACCAGAAGGAAAGATCCCAGATAAAAACGGATGTTTTCATGGAGTAAGCCTTAACTTTGTATATATCACACCCAGTTATCAGATGAACAAAAGCTGTGGACGGATTTATTCACCATTTGGCAAGCGTTCCGCCACCCAATAACCGGCACCGTGGAAAAGAACCAAGCGCACAATCCCCTGGGCCTGGCTCGAGGCATTTATTTTTTTCACAAGTGAAGGAGATGGAGAGAGAAACCGATACTTTCTCAAAAAATAGAAAATGTGAGCTTGGAAGGAACTTTTTGGTTACTGAGAGCGAATTCAATGAGTATCATTGAAATTTCACAAAAATCTTGGTACTGAAGTACTATGTTGGAGACAACTCGAAGAGTACAAGCTTGCCAAGCCTGAGTTTGTCAATAGAAGCTACATTATGTTGAGGGTCTGAGCCCAGGCCTGTGCTGCAAATCAGACTGAGCAGTTAACTAATACTAGCCTGGAGGCTGTATTGTAGTTTCTGGGGAAAGTGCCTGAGAAGAGGTGGCAGGAGACCAGGGACGCTCTTGCAGGAACGGCCTCTAATTACCCGTGTCTGGTGACATGGTCCATTCTCTGGGCTTCCACTCCTCATCTCTGAGAGAAAGGATGTGGACCACGAGCTCTCATCCAGGACATTTAGCAACATCTGGGTCCTTTGGTCATGGCTTGGAGTGGGGGTTGCGTTGGTGGCATCTAGTGAGTAGAGACCAGGGATGCTGCTAAGTGGGAAACCTGGTTTCAGCTAGATCAGACTAGATTTCCAACAAGGTAATATACAGTTCAAGGCTTCCCTGGTGGCTCAGTGGTAAAGAATCCGCCATTCGCCATCTGCAATTGCAGGAGACTCAGATTGCATGCCTGGGTCAAGAAGACCCCTAGAGGAGGGCATGGCAACCCACTCCAATGTTCTTGCCTGGAGAATCCCGTGGAGAGGAGCCTGGCGGGCTGCAGTCCGTGGGGTTGCAAAGAGTCGTCAGACATGACTTAGTGACTAAACAACAATATGCAGCTCAAGCATCCTATGGATCTACAGATAGTTCGCTTTTTTTTTTCCATTTCAGATCCCTTATTTCCAAATTGCCCCAGACTATTTATCTTCAATATAAGCAATAATTTTCATATATTGCAAGCAATATGTGGATTAATAGCACTTTTAATTAAAAAAATAAAATAAAGCTGCCTAAATCATTGGAAACAGCCTCTTAACAAATATTTATGATGCCAGTTGGCAGTGATTCCAAGTCTTCTGGGGTATAATCTATATCCCAGCAGTAAAATTAATCTTTTGAGAAACTGCCTTAGTAGCTGTTTGGATGATGTTTGCTGAATAAATGATTCATCAAACAATGTCTTTGGTGTTGAAAGAAAAATAAAGCTTGTGGGAAAGTCCTAGACTGTGGGAACTAGCGAGGCACGGACTTCCATGTGTGATTGTGATTGCTGGGTCCATGAGTAGCTTTTTAAAATAAAATAAAGCCAAAAACCTTTTCCCCAGAAAGTGCTCTATTACATCCGTCTTTTCCAATATAGTCTTTGTTTAGAAGAACATGCATTTTCTTCGCTGACCCTCACCCTCCCCTTAAAGCCAGAGTCAGATGCCCCCAACTTGGTGCTTCTATAGAATTCTATGCAGCATTGAACTTCTCGTATTTTAATATAAATGTTTCATTTGTCTGTCTGGCCTTCTGGACTCTAAGTTCCCTGAAGTAAAGGTCTGAGTCTTATTCATTTCTCATCCTCAGCACCTAGTCGTGTATACAATAGGCACATCATAAATATTAGTTGATGCTGGTCAATATGGCAGACTTACAGATCTCGTCTGCCATGCTCTTCACATGGGAAAATGCTGGAGAGAACCGTTGTTGGACGGAGAGCCAAGCTCGAGAGCAAGAGAAGGATTTCCCTAGAGGCTAGAGTCATAGAAGAAACTCGAAATCAGAGAGGTCGTTCTTGAGTTTCGACATGAGTTGCAAAGAGAGGACCGTAAATCCCTTGGCGCTGCAGTCTAACACTAAAGAAGCACAGAAGTCATGGATTCAAGCCCTGTAGGTGATGAGCAGCTAACACTGAATTCCTCAAATCAAGCTAAGGGTTAGAAAACTGACTTCCAGAAACACATACACAAAAACGAAATCCAAAAGATATTTTTATTTATTTACTTTTAACCTTCTTTTTAATTGAAGTATAGTTGCTTTACAATGTTGTGTTAATTTTAGGTCTACAGCAAAGTGAATTAGTTACACAGGCTGCAGTCCATGGGGTTGCAAAGAGTCGGACACAGCTGAGCGACTTCACTTTCACTTTTCACTTTCATGCATTGGAGAAGGAAATGGCAACCCACTCCAGTGCTCTTGCCTGGAGAATCCCAGGGACAGGGGAGCCTGGTGGGCTGCCGTCTATGGGGTCACACAGAGTCGGACATGACTGAAGCGACTTAGCAGCAGCAGCATATATGCATATATACATATATCCATTTAAAAGATATTTTAAAATGAATAGGTTTTAAAAGTTCGAAGTATGGCAAGGAAGTATTTGAATGTGTGGTGTAAGAATACAAAATTACAATGAGGAAAAAATAAACAAACAAGGAGACTGAAAAAGCACCAAATAGAAATTTAGCCATTAAAGTAAAATGCTATAGACAAATTGCTGTCCCTTGATAGATGCCATTGATGATAAGATACACCCTGATACCAGAGGTCAGAATAGAGGAAAAATGTATATATTAGAATCTATAAAAAAATTACTTGTTTGAATGAGTGAAGTAGGAAGGAGTCATCTCCCATGACCTCAGAGTTTCTAACTTGATTCAAAGAATGATTATAAATACAGAATACAAGAGAAAGAATAAGATTGATAGAGGAAAGGATTCCTCCTCACATTTGTGTAACTTGTGTGGCAGAAGCAAGAAAAATCTTGCAAGAAGGGGGAAGAAACATATGAGACATATGAGCTATCTAGTCTGAGACCTAGAGTCTATTCCTGAAGTCATCCACATTTTAACACTCTTATTACTAGGCCACTTTGTCTCTGAGCGTAAACACATCTCCAGATTTCTCAATTACTGTATGATCCTTGAATTAATCCTTGAATTGCTTGTATTTCTTACTGCTAAGTCGCTTCAGTTGTGTCCGACTCTGTGCGACCCCATAGACGGCAGCCCACCAGACTCCCCTGTCCCTGGGATTCTCCAAGCAAGAACACTTGGACTGGGTTGCCATTTCCTTCTCCAGTGCATAAAAGTGAAAAGTGAAAGTGAAGTTGCTCAGTCGTGTCCGACTCTTTGTGACCCCATGGACCACAGCCTACCAGGCTCCTCCGTCCATGGGATTTTCCAGGCAAAAGTACTGGAGTGGGGTGCCATTTCCTTCACCAGGGGATCTTCCCAATCCAGGGATCAAATGGTCTCCCGCGTTTCGGGCAGACGCTTTTACCATCTGAGCCACCAGGGAAGTAAGCAGAGGACCGATGCATATGGGCATATAACATAAGCCTCAACACAGAGAAAGAGAGATGGAGAATAGGCGGAGGTTGAAAGAAATGGAGGAAGGAATGAAAAACCCCAGCTTCTTTATGAGAATTCCACTTGAGAGAGTCAAGAGAATGGACTAGAAATATAACTGAAGGGAAAATAGAGAATTTTCTAGAAGAATTCCTACCAGACATCTCACCTCACATTGACAGAACTGTTGCTCTCTGATCCGCCAGGTAAGCCTGATTGCTGATGTCACTGTTACTGCTATCTCAGAGACCCAGTCTGGGAGATTCCAGAAGAAAGTTTCCCACAGGCAAATTCTCTCTGCTCTTGAGACTACACTCCCAAACATGATATCATGTCTTATCATCCCATCACATTGCTATGTTTCTAATCATTTCTGGTTTGGTTTCTTTTCAGAGAGTAGTTCAAGCTTTTCCTAACAAATCACTAGCTTATGAGAGATGGAACTTACAAACAGTAATGACCAGGTTGGGTATAAAGATAGAACTTCTGCAGCCATCAGTCCAGAAAGCCAAACAATAGCCTTCAGCAATCACTTTGCCAACAAAGGTCCATATGTTCAAAGCTATGGTTTTTCCAGTAGTCATGTATGGATGTGAGAGGTGGACCATAAAGAAGCCTGAGGGCCAAAGAATTCACATTTTCGAATTGTGAAGCTGAGGAAGACTCTTAAGAGTCCCTTGGACAGCAAAGAGATCAAACAAGTCAATTCTAAAGGAAATCAACCCTGAATATTCATTAGAAGGACTGATGCTAAAGCTGGAGCTCTAATACTTTGGCCACCTGATGTGAAGAGTTGACTCACTTGAAAAGACCCTGATGCTGGCAAAGATTGAAGGCAGAAGGAGAAGGGGATGACAGAGGATGAGATGGTTGAATGGCATCATCAACTCACTGGACATGAGTTTGAGCAAACTCTGGCAGATGGTGAAGGACGGCGAAGTCTGGTGTGTTGCAGTCCATGGGGTCACAAAGAGTTGGACATAACTGAGCGACTAAACAACAACAATTGAACCAAAATGGCCAGGACTTGATTAATAAGTGACAGCATCTCTAATTTTTGCCCTGGCTTCTAATTTAGGATCCACCATAGAAAACAAGGGGTTTCCCTTGTGGCTCAGCTCATAAAGAATCCACCTGCAATGTGGGAAACCTGGGTTCAATCCCTGGGTTGGGAAGATCCCCTGGAGAAGGGAAAAGCTACCCACTCCAGTATTCTGGCCTGGAGAATTCCATGGACTATAGTCCATGGGGTTGCAAAGAGTTGGACACGACTGAGCAACTTTCACTTCTATAGAAAACAAAATATGCACCCAAAACCAGTCACAGGGATGCTCTGCTTCCGTTCAGCCGCCTCCAGCTTCCCCACGCCCCCAGCCTCCATCAGGACACACCTGGAGCCATGCCTTTCTCCACTAAGAAGCCCCCCAGCACTCCTCTGCCTACCCTGGAGTCTCTGCCAGAACGCAGGTGGTAGTGGCTGACTCCGTTGCTACAGCAAGCTCTGAATAGAGAGCCTTTGCTTGTCCTCACCTGGGCTTCCCAGGGGTTGCACTGGTAAAGAATCTGCCTGCCGATGCGGGAGATGTGGGTTTGATCCCTGGGTTGGCAAGATTTCCTGAAGCAGGAGATGGCAACCCACTCCAGCATTCTTGCCTGGGAAATCCCATGGACTGAGGAGCCTGGAAGGCTACAGTCCAGGGGGTTGCAAAGATTTGGACAGGACTGAGTGACTGAGCGCACACATACACTTGTCCTCAATTGCATCATTTTGTTCATTTCCATATTGCTTATTTTAGCTTTTAAAAAATGAATTTTTTCCCTCTAAAACTGAACTATTTCATCCTCTAAAAATAATATGAAGAAAATATGTAAATTTTAAATTTTAATTCTTGGTTATAGACAATTTTCTTCACACTGCATTCTTTTTTTGCTTGCCCTGGGTACATAAATTTGGCTTGTAGGTCCACCAACTTGCTTCTAGTCCTATGAAAACCATGACCTGCTTGTTATTTTTATTCCTGAATCAGAGAAACCTAAGTTCTGAGACTCTGTCTTAAGGAAATCTCATCTATAAACAAGGCATCTTGATCACTTGCCATCATCTCTCGTTTCAGCCAGAAGTTGACAGGCCTTTCCTTCAACTTCCAAATGAAGTTGTCTTTGTGGGAAGGTGAAGAATTTTTAGAGGAATTAATTCTGTTGGTCATATACTCGACACTTTTTCTCTTTATTAAATGAGAGTGTAATACAAAGAGATGAAAAGCTAGTAGCTGACCCAGGAACCACACACTTCACACAGCCCAGCTTGGCTCTGCCTGTATTAAAGTGGAAGTCTGAGAGAAAGACAGGAGAGTTTATATGTATTTTTGCTGTGACTCGTTGGAAAAGACCCCGATGCTGGGAGAGATTGAAGGCAAAAGGAGAAGTGGGTAGAAGAGGATGAGATGGTTAGATAGCATCACCGACTCAATGGGCATGAACTTGAGCAAACTCTGGGAGATAGTGAAGGACAGAGGAGCCTGGGATCCTACAGTCCACAGGGTCACACAGAGTCAGACAAGACTTAGCGACTGAACAAAAACAATGTGCTGTGATGATACAGCTGTATTAATGGCACACTAAGCGTTACGTGGGTCTCTGTGCATGGCACAGAGGACTTTGGATTTACCACTAGCAAATCACCGAGTCCTTAAACTATGACGTCCAGTTCAGTTCAGTTCAGTTCAGTCGCACAGTCGTGTCCAACTCTTTGCAATCCCAGGAACTGCAGCACGCCGGGCCAGGAGCCTGGTGGGCTGCCGTCTATGGGGACACACAGAGTCGGACATGACTGAAGTGACTTAGCAGCAGCAGCAGGCCTCCCTGTCCATCACCAACTCCCGGAGTTCACTCAAACTCACATCTATCGAGTCAGTGATGCCATCCAGCCATCTCATCCTCAGTTGCCCCCTTCTCCTCCTGCCCTCAATCCCTCCCAGCATCGGAGTCTTTTCCAATGAGTCAACTCTTCGCATGAGGTGGCCAAAGTACTGGAGTTTCAGCTTTAGCATCATTCCTTCCAAAGAACACCCAGGATTCCCTAAAGGTTTAGTCTGCTCCCTATAGATGGGGGGAGAAGGCAATGGCACCCCACTCCAGTACTCTTGCCTGGAAAATCCCATGGATGGAGGAACCTGGTAGGCTGTAGTCCATGGGATCGTGAAGAGTCGGACACGACTGAGCGACTTCACTTTCACTTTTCACTTTCATGCTTTGGAGAAGGAAATGGCAACCCACTCCAGTGTTCTTGCCTGGAGAATCCCAGGGACGGGGAAGCCTGGTGGGCTGCCATCTATGGGGTCGCACAGAGTCAGATACGACTGAAGTGACTTAGCAGCAGCAGCAGCTGCAGCAGCTATAGATGGGGGCGTCTAGGTGGTGGCAGCCTGACGTCCCCTCTCCCCGCCCACAGAACCAATGTAAAACTCCTTATCACCATTGCGCCTAATAAATTTAGTGTCTGTTGAAGATTAATGCCCAGATTCAAAAAATCATTATAAAGTAACTGATTTCTTAAGACATACACATTTCAACCCATTTTGGTTATTATTCTTTTTGGTGCCCAAATTGTCCTGTTTTAGGCCAATATGGGAGCGCCTTTGGGGGCCTCTTTGCCCTTTCAGCATGACCAGCACTCTGTATTTTCTGACCTGGCAGGATGTCCCGGTGCCTCATCTGAATTTACTCCCCCTGATCTGAAATCAGTGGTCTTTCTCCCAAGGAGACGCCTCTCCCTTTTAAATACTGCACCCTGGCCCTGAGCCGAAGTCCCAGGAAAGTTAAGATGTCCTGGCCCTTTCTCTTTAACCAGAACTCTTTGAACCTCGGGCATAACACTTTGAACTGGAAAGTTTAGCTTTGCTGTGAACCACAAGCTCTATTTCTGACACCTTTTTTTTTTTTAATTGGCTTGGGATTAATTGATATTTGCATGATTTATTCCCTCTGAGCCTGGCACACATATCTGTGTAGAAATCCCTGCCTAAGAATCAGATGAAGAGGATTAACAGGCAGCCTTGTCCTCAGAGCTCTGGATAAACAGTCTGAAGAAATAATAACTTGGTGAGATGAGGAGGAAATTGATCACTAATCCAACCCTTAAGAAAAAAAAAGTGAACGCTAAGAATAATGGAAATGAAAATCTTAAAGATTCCTCTCTTCTCATTTTCCAGGGGCACCCAGGTAACATTAAAGGGTATCCCTTCTGGCCAGACCAGACTCATGCTCTCTTTGAAGAGAGCAGTCCATTCTTAACTGACTCATTCCGGGGGTTTAGTTAAGTGCCCATGAAAGTTTGATCGTATCCGGGCATTAGTAAGGCGTGTGTTTTGGCAAACAATACCTCGTGAAGGCTGATCTGCCCGATCACTCTCTGATCAGGCCTGTCTGAGCCTCAGGTTCAGCCTGACACAGAAGCCAAAGGCCAAAACCGAATTCTCCGCACTATTTACATAACAAATAGTACAGCTTTGAAAACAAGTGTTGTCCCTGAGAAAGACTGTGAGATTAACTGTCCGGTGTTTTAAAAATTACGTTTCCCTGCAGCTCTTTAAAGGAAGCCGGAGAAGTCAGCCAGGCTGTCTTGAGATTTGCTGTCAGGCAGGTGTCTTGCAGTTTAACACTCAAGGTCCAGGCTTTATGTAGCCCCCAGAGCTGCACCCCTCTCACCCAATCCTAGGTGTGGAAGCTGAACTAAGAGGAAAGAGAAGGTGTTGTAGGCAGGAGGGACCCCCGAAACCTCAGCCACCTCCTCGTTCCTGCCCCTCCTAAGAAGGCACCCTGATCTGATGGCCAGTCTGAGCCCACCTTCCTGGAGTTGAAGGAAATAAGCACAGAGCATCCTTTCGTGGGGGAAACAGACCCAATAAAGATAAACAAAATCAGAGACTTCCTCAACGCAGGAAGCCCAAGGAGAGGACCCGTCAGCCCTCCCTTGGCAGGAGGGTTGACAGAGGAGTTGCCCGCCTGCTGGGGTCGGCCCACTCCTGCTTGAGCAGGCAGCACCCAGCTCTCCAGCACCCCAGGGACCCCACTCAGAGTGGTGTGCCAGGCCCTGGACTCTGCAAGTTAAGGGAAGAGAGAAACCAGAGCTCACCTTAGGGCTGTTCCCGGTAGTGAGGAGAATAGACCCCCTGCCACCAGGGATTGGGGATGTTTACTCTGGAAAAGAGAATATTCTGAGGTCAAAGAAAGCCCTCTTCCAATACGGGAAGTTCTGCATAAGAAAGTTTTAACCTAACCTATCTGACCCCAAAGGAAAGAACAATGAATGTCAAAGCATGTGGAAGGTTCTGGAAGATGACTCCTGATGCTGGATGAGGAAGATCTTTCCAGCAGTTGTTAAGGCCCAAACGCACGGTGGGCTCACCTGTACATGAAGGGAACCGGGCAGGACAAACATTTCTGAGGAACTGACATATCAGACGGTGCTGTTTCGATGTCCTCTCAGGTCCTTCCTTCCAGAGGGCCTGAAAGATAAAGTGTTAGTCACTCAGTCGTGTCCGACCTCATAGACTGTAGCCCACCAGGCCCCCCTGTCCATGGGATTCTCCAGGCAAGAATACGGGAATGGGTAGCTATTCCCTTCTCCAGAGGATCTTCTAGACCCAGGGATTGAACCCGGGTCTCCTGAATTGCAGGTGGATTCTGTATCAGCTGAGCCACCAGGGAAGCCCCCTGGGTCAGGGTTGGTCTCCTACCACTGTGGCCCATGTCTGCAGGTGGGCAGCCAGGCAGTGAAGAGGGGCAAGGCATGTTCAGGACCGGGAGGGGATGGTGGGGAGGGGGAAGGCAGAAGGGAGGGGTGAAGCACATCTTGTGGGTGAGGCTGATGGCAGAGGCCACGGCACTGGGGGGTCCCGAGTGGTCCTGCTCAAGAGCTCTCTGACTCAGGCATAGTCACCAGACTACAAGTTAGGAACTGTTGGGACCTAACAGACGCCATGATAGGCTTTAGGGACTAAGGTAGGACTCACGGGAAAAGCTGAATCATTGCCCAGTGAGGTCATCCCCATGGATGCCAGGACTTGTCTAATCAGCATACTCCCCGTAACCTGGTTTGAGTTTATCAGGACGTAAAAGACATCCCTCTGCAGCCAATAGCCAATTAGTAAATACCAGGAAACCCCTGCAGCCAGTAAAGATTAGCCAAGTAGTAAATACTAGGAAACTCCTGCAGCCAATCAGCCCTTGCCAACTCTCTGTCTTTGTTCTAAAACCTATAAATACTGCTGTAAATCTGGGCTCGGGGCTCTTGCTCCACTCCACTGCGTTGGATGTGGTGGGAGCCCTAGCTCGAGCTAGAAATAAAACCCCTTCATGCTTTTGCATTGCTGTGGACGTCTTATTCTCTCAGTTTTGGGGACTCGGACTCTGGGCATAACAGAACCAGCCCACAGACATGGGTGCTCGAGGGCAAGGATGGGCACGGTCTGGAAGTGTGGACTCCCCTTCCGGTCCTGCCTGGTCTGGTGCCATCATTACCCCTGTGACCCGCCTGGAGAACACACAGCCCTCATCACCCCAAGATGACCTGCCTCCAATCTTCCTGGTCTCGGGTGGGCTCCAACTTACCTAGGGGGCACCACTGGCTGGAGGCCACATCGCCCTTTTTCTCTCTGCCAGGAGTCTACTGCCTATACTCTGGCTTGTCCCTGGGTAGGACTCACACCTCCAGGTGCCCACTGGTGCTCTGGTGGGGAGAGCTCAGAAGTCAGCCTGGGTGCACCTAGCCTTCCTGGGTGCTGTCAGAAGACAGCATCTGGGGACAGTGTTTATTTACATTTCAAAAGAGCCTGATAAAAGATCGAGAAATACTTCCGACTCAATACAATGACTCATCCGATTATACGGATTAAGTGATCCTTCAGCATGGGATCGTGTTAGCCTCGTGCCCCACTCCTGGGTGTGTAGGCACCCCCAGAAAGGAAGTGGTGGGGACCCAAGAGACTCAGGCAGTAAGCGGGGAGTTACCCCATCGCCCTGTTCCCCCCCGCACTGTGACTTTCCTGCTCAGGGCCCGTGTGGCTTTGCTGTAGGGTCCGTCTGTCCCCCTAGAGGATGGGTTTTACAGTGGCCATGCTGTGGGCTTTGCTCCTGTGCCAGTCCTTCAGTGGAAAAGCGTCACATGGCCAAGCTGTAAGTGATCTGAGGTCCTGCCTTCTCCTTATCTGGTCGTGTACTGTAAGTAATTCACAGCGAGTTTCAACATCTTTTCTCCGAGGCAAGCAACCTTCTGGCCCCTCACCTGGTGCCCTCTGGCTCATGGCGTGAAGATCTGGTCTCTTGAAGTGGACTGTGTCAAACAGTCAAATCCAGGGTGCAGGGGTTTGTAAGAGGCGGTCAGGACCACCTCTGGGTCCCTGGGGGTAGAGTTGAGTTTTAGGACCTTGCTCACTTTTGAATTCACCCGTTCTCATGTCACTGGGCATCCCTGGTGGCTTAGCTGGTGAAGAATCCGCCTGCAATGTGGGAGACCTGGGTCCAATCCCTGGTTTGGGAAGATCCCCTGGAGAAGGGAAAGGCTACCCACTCCAGTATTCTAGTCTGGAGAATCCCATGGCTGTATAGTCCATGGGGTTGCAAAGAGTCAGACACGACTGAGTGACTATCACTTCACTTCACTTCACTTCATGTCACTTCCAGCAAATGACAGAAGGCAGGGGAGATGTGGGGACATCTTTGCCTTGGGTCTGATTCATCCTTAATTTACTGGCTGACATTTAGGAAGTCTGTAAACCGCTCTGACCCTCAGTGTCTTCTTCTGTAAATCAGGGGCACTCACACCCTGTGGAAATGATCTCCTTATTACAGGAAAGACTTGGCTCCTCAGAGGCTGCCTGGAGCAGAGCACACGCTCAGCAGACCCGAGGGTCCTTCTTTCCTCCCTTCCTCCCCATCACACTCTCTGCCACCTGATGGTCCTCCTCTAGTTTCCACCATCGGCACCTGGGGTGAGAGAAGAGGCTGGATGTGGAGGAGCAAGACCAAAGCCCCAGCTGGCCCTGCTGGACTCCTGCCAGCCGCTCCGGCCTCCCTGAGTCACTCTCGGCAATGCACAGACTTCGATGGTAGGATGGAGGGGTCCCCTCAGGGAAGTGGAGTCTTGTTCTGGTAGTTCTGGAGGCGAGAACCAGGCTAGTAGGTAGAGAACATGTGGACAGGCACGGTGAAGATGGATCTGCCCATCAGTAGCGAGTGTTGGGCAGTGAAGGTGGCAGCTTCCAAGGTCCACTGGCTGTGTGTTGAGGATCCTGTTGAGAGATCCACAAGTTTAACAGTGGTGAGGCAAGGCAATCGCTGGTCCCTGCTAATTATTCTCAGCCGGGGAACCACGTCCAGGGTGCTCAGCATCCTTGTTCAGAGGACAAGATCACACCGCAGAACTGCAGACTGCAACTCTTAAAGCGGTGCTTCATCTTAATGGAGTTCTGGGATTGCTTAAGAGACAATGTGATCTCCTATATATAGATGTCCATTGCAGTCATGATAAAGCTCCAACTTACTCCCAGGAATCTAGAGAGAGCAGGCCTGTGTTGGGGCTTCGCATGGTACTGGGTTGGGACCACTGGTATTTCTGGCTTGTTGCTTCTCCAGCACCCGGTCTGGGCCCATGTCACTTTCTGGGCCCAGAGGTGCCCTCCGGGTCTGCCTCCTCTCCAGTGTACAGCGACTCCTGGTGATTGTTTTACATAAATTGTCCATGGGTTTTTGTTGTACTCAGTGGGAAGAAAAAGGCTATCTACTGCATTTTCTTGGAAATGGAAGTTCAAGCCTTGTTTTTCTTGCCCAGGATCACCTTATCTTTTCGCTGGTTGGCATTATTTTTCTGCTGTTTATGTTATTCATGACTTTCTCATCTTTGAAAAATCCCTTCGCCTCTGGAGATCTCCTGAGCAAAGAGCTGGAACTCGTCTCCAGATTCAGGCAACTGGCTGTGGCCTCATCTCCCTGGAAATCCTTCCCATCATCTATTATCCAAGACGGATGCAGATCAAGCCGTGGCCTTGCGGGGCTGGTGCTTTTAGGTCATGACAATTTATTCCCTCAGAAGCCGAGACCCCTGCTCAGCATGGTCCAGTCTTGGCCTTGGCCACTTCGGGTACAGCCAGCAACTCAATTCAAGTCTCACTTCTTCTGTTCTCTTTTTTTCTTTGAATGGGCTTCCCTGGTGGCTCAGTGATAAATAATCCACCTGCCAATGCAGGAGACATGGGTTCCTTCCCTGGGTCAGGAAAATCCCCTGGAGGAAGAAATGACAACCCACTCCAGTACTCTTGCCTGGAAAAGTCCATGGACAGAGGAGGCTGGCAGGCTACAGTCCATGGGGTCGCAAAAGAGTCGGACAAGATTGAGTGACTGAGCACATCAAACAGTCAGTGGGTAGAGCTGCATGGATAAGCTTTGTGCTACAACTTTGTGCCAGAAATACTGCCAGTTCTTGGTTCTAGAGTCTGAATCCACTCACTTAAATGGGGGTCAGTGATGGCAGGAGCCCCACCCCCAGCCCATGACCATCAAGCAGAGCCCCTCCAGGAGCCCGGCAGGACCCAGAGGAGGCAGACAGGGACCCCACAGGCACCCGGGTTCTTGCTTTGTTTAAATAAAGATGTTTGCAGCTGCTTTGAGGAGAAGGACTTCTATGAGTCACTACTTTTAGACACATGCTGCTCTAGCCACAGGAAAACAGACCCTAACAGAAAAAGAAGAAGAAAGTAAACAGGATTAGATTTATGGTGTTCTAATAGGCAGATATATCAAGAAGTCACCTTCCTAAAGTGGCAGCTGCCCACCTTGGTGAGGATCCTTCCACCCCCACCCAGGAAAGATGTCTGCCTGCTTCCCTTGCCCTTGGATGCGGCCAATGCCATCCTAAAGAGTACCCTCCACACCAATCACAGGCAGAAATAACAAATAAGACAAAAAGGCAGCAGAACAAGACCACCCCTGCCTGCATCTCCACTTGACCTACATGTGGAGAGGACGTATTATTCTTTCCTCACAATCGGGTCAAGCAGTTGCAGGGTTCAAAGGCAGGAATGCCAAATTGTCCTTGAAAGAGCAAGATGGGGAAATCCGGGGAAATCAACTGGGACTGGCAGCCCCAGCTGGTGCCAAGTCACGGGCTGTGGTTGGTAGTGGGAGTCCAGCGATCCAGTTTGCGGACCCCCCAAATCCAGACAAGAACTCTGGTCGGAGACTGTGATTCACACCGCACCCGGGGAACATGGCCAAAATCCAGTTCGTTTCCCTGCAACACCTTAGTGAAAAGGTCGGCTGTGTGGGTGAGATATGAATGTATTAATTTCCTGGATGCTCGGTTTACTAAGAGAAAGATTAACAGGGCTGTGATACGTGAAAGCTCTTGGATTTCTCCCCGTGGGGGACATAGGAAGGATCGTTGGTGGGGCTGGGTGAGGGAGCGACCCACACACACGGGAGGGATGCGATAGTAAACACAGCATCTCACCCTGGGATTCTTCCGGGTAGCAGCAGGGTTCAGGGGCCAGGGAAGCGCCTGGCTGGGAGCTGGTCCCACCAGCAGAGGTCTGGACCAGAGGCTGGTCCCCTTTCTAGAGTACACTCACCCTTTGACTTTTGGTCGGGGCTTTGCTGAGCTGGCTGCAGCCTCGCTCAGTGACAACGCAGCAGCGCAGGAAAGAACCTCGGGATCTCTCTGCCGGAATAATGCCGACGGTGGACGACATCCTAGAGCACATCGGGGAATTCAACTTTTTCCAGAAGCAAACGTTCTTCCTCCTCTGTCTGCTCTCGGCCGCCTTCACCCCCATCTATGTGGGCATCGTCTTCCTGGGCTTCACCCCAGACCACCGCTGCCAGAGCCCCGGGGTGGCGGAGCTGAGCCGGCGATGCGGCTGGAGCCTGGAGGAGGAGCTCAACTACACGGTGCCGGGCCCGGGGCCCGAGGGCCAGTGCCTCCGCTACGAGGTGGACTGGAACCAGAGCGCACTCAGCTGCCTGGCCCCACTGGCAGGCCTGGCCACCAACGGCAGCCCCCTGCTCCTGGGCCCCTGCGAGCAGGGCTGGGTGTACGACACGTCCGGCTCCTCCATTGTGACCGAGGTAGGTGACCGGGGGACTTAGAAGAGATAAACAGTGCAGCTTTCCTTAAGGAAGAACCCGGGGAAGCCCAGACGTGGAATCAGAGGATCTCATAAAATCCTCGTTTCCAACCAAAACATACCGCCTCTTACTTGTCTAGAGTGTGAGTTAGTTGAAACTTCAAATTATGGCCATAATGATTCTAGTGTATGAAAGTCTCAGTATAAGAAATAAAGAAAAACATATCAGAATTGCTGGAAATAATGCCAGGAAAGGGGAAATTTCCAAGCCTCAGGCTGAATTTCTGGAAGCTGTATCCTCCACCTGAGGTCATATGAATGGACAGACAGCCGACAGCTCCTAGAACTCACCTGATTGGTGCCTTACAATGTACTGTTCTCTCAATGGTTAACTTTCTTCTCTTTAGTTTGCTCAAAGGATATATGTCAAACTATCTGGGGTTGGAGCTTTTGCTATGGTACTATTAGTTTATTAAAAACCACACTTGACATTCCTACACTTGTCCGTTCCTGGTGGCTCAGAGGGTAAAGAATCTGCCTGAAGTACAGGAGACCTGGATTCGAGCCCTGGTTTGGGAAGATCCCCTGGAGAAGGAAACGGCAACCCACTCTAGTATTCTTGCTTAGAGAATTCCATGGACAGAGGAGACTGGCAGGCTACAGTCCATGGAGTCGCAAAAAGTTGGACACAAATGAGCAACATTAACACACACAGTTGACATACATATGATTGCGAGGCCTCTTTTCCATTAAAAGGAAAACAATGGAGGCTTGCTGTTTAAAAAAATTTTTATTGGAGTAGAGCCGATTTACAATACTGCGTCAGTTTCAAGTGTGCAGCAAAGTAAATCACTTATACATATTCATACATTCACTCTTTAGATTTTTTTCCCACATAGACTATTGCATAATATTGAGTAGAGTTCCCTGTGCTCTATAGTAGGTCCCTGCTAGTTATCTGTTTTATATACAATAGTGAGACATGATTTTATTGGAGGCAAAGCAAAATAGGGGGACAAGATTATCCTACAAAGAAAGCCAGGTGCTTGGCTTAACTTAAAAGGACCACTTGGACGATGTGAAGATACTCTGTCTGAACAGACATTTAGGTAGAAGAGCCTTTTCTAAGGATCTAAAGTGGTCTGACAGTTACATGAAACGTGAAGGATTGAAGATTTAACACCGTACAATTTTTAAGAGGCTTTACAACTTGGCTCATCTCACTCATTCATACAGAGATGAGGAAACTGAGGTCCAGGGCAGAGAAAAATTTTATCCCAGACAGTGAGAAGGCCTTCCCAAGTGGCTCAGTGGTAAAGACTGTGCCTCCCAATGCAGGAGATACAAGGGATATGGGTTCAATCCCTGGGCAAGGAAGATCCCCTGGAGGAGGGAATGGCAACCCACTCCAGTATTCTTGCCTGGGAAATCCCACAGACAGAAGAGCCTGGAGGGCTACAGTCCATAAGTTTGCAAAGAGCTGGATGCGACCAAGCCACTGAGCACACAACACACGCACAGAGAGAAACTTAGTTTTAAGCCCTAGAAACCGGATCTCCCAAACTCCGGGCCGGCACCGGCGACTCCTACAACACTGCCTCTTGTTCCAAATGCGAGCAAAGGCCACAGCCACGCGCAAGATGCTAATTCCCCTAATTTAAAGAGACACCAAACTTCCCAACTTCCTTGAGGCAGCACTTGTAACATGTCCACAGACCTATTTGCCTCTGTGCATTGAAATTAGAAAGAGGAATGGTTTGTGCACAAGTAATTACCTAATTTCAGCTGATTTAGCCAAAATAGAGTTTAGCCTGATGACATACCACCAGGTAGAATGCTAAACAGACTGCGGGTCAAATCTTCAGATTGTGTAAAGAAAATTAACACAAGCAAGGAGAGGGTTGGGTTATTGTCATCCAGCCACTCAGTGCGATACAAGGAGTGCCTCCCAGTTCCCCTGGGCTGAGTCGTGTCTAACAGGACTTTGTTTTCTTTCTCTCCCAACTCGGGACCCCTGCGGCCCCTCACAGTTTAACCTAGTGTGTGCCGACTCCTGGATGCTGGACCTGTTTCAGTCGGTGGTGAATGTAGGATTTTTTATTGGTTCTATGAGTATTGGCTACATAGCAGACAGGTAGGTGTGCCACAGAAGTGGTGGGATTGAAACCGTCGGAGGAGAGCACCCGCCCCTGCCTGAATGCCCTCCTACCCCACAGCACACCGGCCACACTTCCCTGGATGGTCATGACAGTCTTAGACTTCTCCCTGCTCTGTCTGTACTTTCTCATTCTCGGGGCTCTTCGAGGGGTGTTTCAGCATCGGGTGGAAGTGTTTCCTTGTGGGTCGTCCAGAAGCTGAGGGTGAGACGGGAGAGATGACAGATGAAAGATGACTGGGTCCCTTTCATAATCCTGATTCTTCATTTGGCTTCCTGCCATCCCCCCTGTCATCCACATTTGGGGCCTCTTCCCTCTCAAGTGCCAAAGCCGGGTAGAATCTCACTATTGTTCTTACCTGAGCCTAAGGGGGTGCAGGATTCCTGAATCGGGGCCCCAGAGCCAGATGGAATTGTTGAGTTGGCCAGAAAGTTCCTTTGTGTTTTCCCTTATGATCTTACAGAAAACTCTGAATGAACCTTTTGGTTAACCCAATATATGTGTGGAAGGTACAATATAACAGGGAAAAGGAAGCAGAGTCTCCACACTGACAGAGGTAAATATTTGATTCCATAATGTCACGTCCCAAGAGATAAATGAAGGGAGATTTCTCCAGGTGGGACGGTGGTCTTCTCACTTGGGTCTGAATCTTCAGGACCTTGTTTTCAGTGGCTCGTACCAATCCAGCTCTTCCTGGGTCTCTCATTTATCCATCGTTTTGTAATCCCACGTTCACTGTGCTGAAAGTTCCTCATAATGTGCATCTTCACTCATTGATCTGATTGATCAATGATCAATTAGACATTATTAAGAGTCCCCTAACGAGAAAGGGAAAGGAGGGCTTCCCTGGTGGCTCAGGCAGTAGAGAATCTACCTGCAATGTAGGAGACCCAGGTTTGATCCCTGGGTCAGGAAGATCCCCTGGAGAAGGACATGGCAACCCACTCCAGTATTCTTGCCTGGAGAATCCCACGGACAGAGGAGCCTGGCGGGCTACAGTCTATGGGGTCACAAAGAGTTGAACATTACTGAGTGACTAACAAAGGGAGAGGAATAGAAAAATCGGCTCTATACTTGGTAAGCACCTTAGCTAATTTGGCCATCAGAGCTATCATATCCACTGTTTACTGGCTGTGTTTTCTATGCCAGGCAGTGTGAGCAACATTTTAAACAGTATCATCCTCTTAAACTGTTAGTCACCTAGTGAGATGGTGCTGCGTGACTGAGCAATGAATATATAGTCTCATAACTTGTTATAAACTACACATGTTTAATTCTGAAATAAATGGTAAATATGCCTGCTGCCTTCTCCAACTCTATCTTTGGTACAGATAAACCCATACCTGTGAGCTTAATATGAAACGCAGGTGGAACATTTTGTCTGATGATACTGCGTTGTCTGTCTGGATTAAAACCGGCAAATGTGTTAAAGATGAATAAGGCTGGCTGAGTCAGTCACACCTCAGGGGCATCTGAATGTTCATGGCCAGGACTCCCTGTGGCAAAAGGCAGGAGGGGACTGAGAGGGGGCGCTAGGTCTGAGGCAGCCCTGGGCCTCATGCCTCTTCTGTAACTGCCTGTGCACCTTCTTTCAGAGGCTCTTCTTGAGACTCTGTGTGGCGAAGAGGCTGGTGAGGTGCAAGGGGAGGGTGTTTGCTTTCACTAGTATTGCTACTGAACTGAGGGCAGTGGTTTGGAGATGACCCTTTAAGAAGGGAGAAGCACCCTAACAAGGGCGGTCCAGAGTCCACCCTGCTCCAGCATGTGGCTGCTCGGGCCCCTGGCCCCTGGCTCCCTCTGCACTCTCACCCTCACTGGAAAGAGCAGACTCTAACACTCAACTCGCCAGCACGGAAGTGAACAAATAGGTGACCGAGCTTCACAGTTGGTTAAATAAATGAGTTAATTATTCCCATCCCACTCAGAGAGTAGGAAACGGGTTATAGTTCTCTCCTGACGGTGCATTCCTGACTTACAATCCCCGGGCGGTTATCCACCTTCTTAAATGACCTCATCATTTTGTTCCCTTTGTTGAAATCTCCTGTGGAAAGCTGATGAGTCATCATTTTGCCCCCCACAAGCTGTGCACATCCCTCTATTTCTTTTTCTTAAACTGTCTGAAGTCTGGTTGGTTATTACCCCCTTTCTCTTCTGCTGTGTGCAGATAAGGGTATGGAATAAGATGACTGCCAGAGGGGTCCAATAAGGACGCTTTATCTTTTGCACACTCAACAGCTGTTTCTGAACAACTCTCAGGTTTTATACAATGGGACAAGAATCTCATGGGAACCCATTTGATGCTACAGATTAAACAAAATAGATTGCTATAAGGAATTTTCAAAATATGACCTAACAGCTGAAGGGTTGAGGAGTCTTTTAAGAGCTGAAGTGTCTTTTAGAAGAAAGCCAGGAACACCAAGCCAGACTTCTGAGGGTCAGCTTTGCAACCCTCAGGTGGGAGGGAGGGAAGATATATGCTAGAAAATTTGGAAATAAGCCTTTTATAAGATGTCTCATTTGCTTCATCCTCCAAACCGCCTGAAGAACGATCGTGAGAATCACCTCACACAAGAAAGTAATCGATCAATGACTCCAGGCTTTTTACGCCAATGATCAGTAATTTAATGTCAGGCTTGTAAATGTTTTATTTTATTTTATTTTGACCATGGGATCTTAGTCCCCTGACCAGGGGTCAACCCATGCCTCTTGCTTTGGAAGGCAGAGTCTTAACAACTAGATTATCAGAGAAGTCCCATCAGGCTTATGAATGTTTAACAACTGACTCTCTAAAGGAGAAAGCCCTGACTTGTAGAGTTTGCTGATCTCCATGCTGTTGATGCTTCCATAGAGGTCCATTTCAAGCTATCAAAGTGAGGTCATGAACACAGAGTTGGAGAAATATGTACCATCCTATGGCATTTCCACCATATAAATGTAACAAAAAGATGTGAAAGACCTCATGAGCATAGATGAATACTCAAACACAGTAAAATAATCAGGAAGAGTTGTTTTGCATATTTATTTCACTAGCTTTTAATGCAATTTACTTTAGAGTAAGTGTAAAGTTTCATTTTTCATAACGGTCCATTTAACACTCAGCTCACAAATTTTCTGAAAGTCTATCAGTCAGTTCTTGAGAGTCACCACTACGGTGTTCAGATTTCATAATGGAACCAGATCCAAACAGAATCAAAGTCCCAGTGGGTTGCAGTCAGGCTTACCCAACTCTGTGGAATCTTCCAAAGCAAGCTGTCCCCTACCTACTATGTGCCAGTCATTGTACTGGACATCATGGTGTGTTATATCTCACTAGGATCCTAACAGCCTTGAAGAGGAGAGTTACTATCCACAGTTTGCACAGGAGATTGAGGCTCAATGAAATGAAAGCAGTGCTTCCCAAATGTTAACGTGCATGTCAACCACCTGGGGGGTTTGTTAGAATTACGATTCTGATCCATTGGGTCTGGAGTGGGCCTGAGGATCTGCCTTTCAAACCACCTGCTGGCAATACTCGTATCTGTAGGCCACAGTCAGAGTGGCAGGTAGCTAAAGGATTTATGAAGCCAGCAGTACAGGAGTCCACCCACTCTCTTTGATTTTCTCTCTTTCTTTCATTTAACCACTTAAGTGGTTCTGTTGTAGGAGGGCAGGAAGGTGGGGATGTCTCAAACCAGTCTCCCGAACCTCCAGAATTCCTTCCAGCCCTGCCTTACTGTTTTAATTGCCTTGTGTCCATCTGTGAAATTGTCCCCTAGTGAACTGCATTCATAGATTCGAGTTTCTGAAGGTTCCCATGCTCTGAATTTCAAAAGGTGAATGCCCCCTCTCATCAGCCATGGGATTTTGTCACCCAGGGGAGCACAGTTGAGGTGCTTTGTGGTCACCCAAGTCAACTTTGGAAGTTGAAGAAATCTCATTTGAACGCATGCTTATAAATTCTTTGAGGATACGTGAAGGGGGTTGGGTAGGAGAACATGGAAAGAAAGGCTAAAACGTTGTGTCGAGTTGTGACTTTGGAAGGCTGTGGATAAAAGGCTAAGTGGGTATACATTTACAGTGGGGAATAGTTGACTGAGAATTCAAAAATGATGTAGTCAACACAGAGTTTTAAGAAGTTTGGCAATTTACATCGATTCCCAATGGGACTGCTTGATCCTTAAGTTTCACATTTAAAGCATTAATAATATCCATAAGACAGCTCACAGGGTAAGGCTCAGAATGTTATCTATAGCCCTTGAGAAAGAACTAAGGGTCTTGACTGTGCTTGATGACATTACTATTATTTAGTCTCCTTTGATTGCTGTGCTTTGTTTCCGCATTTCTCACTTCTCTGATTAAACTCATTCTTTGACTAAAGTTTTCTGCAGACAGAAGGCAGGCAGAGGGCATGGTGATGTGGGGTGGGGGCAGGAAGCATACGGTCCTGTTCTGTTTCCGTAAAGACAAGGTTACGCCCAGATTCCCACATTTTCCTCTACTCTGTGTACTGAGACACTCCCAGGTCCTTAAACCAATGAAACCCAAGTCTCCATAATAAAATATACAGGAGCTATCCTGCTAGGGCACTCCACGACAAAGGCCTAAGGGAGGGGAACACGTGAGGTGAGGGTACAAACAACCGTTTCCATGGAGACACGCAAATACAATGAAGTCCAAAGGCAGTGTTGAAATGGATAGGGAAATTCACTGAATGCTGAGTTTTGTTTGTTCTAAAGCAAAAGCTCCTGGGTGGGCCGTTGAGTCTGTTCATGGAGAGGCCCAGCTCATGTGATGATGGAAGGCTTAGATAGGCCCTTGGGGCATTCAGGACCGGGGAGTTCAAAGAATCTCCCCTCCCTGAGTACCCTCCACAGTGTGAGGCTGAGAGATTCTGCAGCCCAGAAAGGGTCTCGCTGTTTACACATCGGGCTAACGGAACAGACCCAAAGTCAGGGATTCTCTTGGAGGGAGTCAATCTGTACCCTTGAATTTCCATCCTTCAGAGTTGACCCCACTTTAGTTAGAGTTCCATAGCTTGTGTGAATTTTCTACAACTTTTGTGAATCTAATCTGATGCCATTCCCTCTCTTCGTTTTCTTTTCACAGGTTTGGCCGTAAGCTCTGCCTCTTGATTACAATCCTCATAAACGCTTCATCTGGAGTGCTCATGGCCATCTCCCCAAACTACACATGGATGCTAATTTTTCGCTTGATTCAAGGACTGGTCAGCAAAGCAGGCTGGTTAATAGGCTACATCCTGAGTAAGAACACTTGTGATTGTAGCTGTGGGAACAAAGGTTGGCTAGCAAAATACAGTCAGTCTGGTGGGGGAAGCTACACAGAAAACTGGACTCAGCTTCAAGACAATGTTGAAAGATTTTTCTTTCTATATCAAAAGAGTTTCTAAAATCTTTTCACTAGACTCATTCTACATTCCTCCTAGAAAGAAAACAATGAAACAGGATTGAGAGTAAACAGTGCGCCATCCAAATTCTTACATAACACTTTAGGAATTTTTGTTTTCTGTACCCTAGGGTGTTCCATAGAGAGAAAATCTAGCCTACCAGGCTCTTCTGAATGTTGTTCTGCCACTAAGTTGTGTCTGACTCTTTGCAACCCCATGGGCTGCAGCACGCCAGACTTCCCTGTCTCTCACTATCTCCTGGAGTTTGCTCAAACTCATGTCCATTGAGTTGGTAATGCCATCCAACCATCTCATCCTCTGTCGTCCCCTTCTCCTCTTGTCCTCAATCTTCCCCAGCATCAGGGTCTTTTCCATCAAGTTGGCTCTTCAAATCAGCTGGCTAAACAATTAGAGCTTTTGCTTTGGTCCTTCAAATGGATATTCAGAGTTGATTTCCTTTAGGACTGACTAGTTTGAACCCCATGAACTTTAGTACCAGGCTATACAGAGAGAACATTCAATGAGAAACATGCTAGATTTATAAGAGACTATTAGTTTGAGTACATCCACTCTAGCAAACCACAGTTATCCTCAAATTATATGCAAGGAAACTGAGGATACAAGTACTGTGGTCAATCTCGGGTCCTCAGCAAGCCACTTGTAGGACCAGGAAAACCATTTACATCCTACTCATTAGGAGCCAGAGTTATGCTTAAGCTCTATGGATTATAGGAGAATATTTATATTATAACAGCAGAGCATCTTTAAAGTGATATTAAGAAGAATTACCACCACACTTAGATTTTGGGAATTGACTGCATCATTGCTTTTCTTTTGGGTACATTCAAGTAGCATTCACACAAAGGGAAATGGACTCTGAAATTTAAATAATAATAATAATACATCTCTCATTTCACACAAGAGAACTAGAATATCTGTGCTTAAAAATTGGCCCAGGAAATTATATAATTAAAAAAAAAACTAAAAAAAAAAAATTATATAATTAAAAAAAAAAAAACTAATTTAAAAAAAAAAAAAAAGGCCCAGGAGAGGGGCCAGTAAATTTGGGGGATTCTATGAGATGAGGAGGAAATGGCACCTTCAATACTTTTCAGTGCCTGTCAGGGTAGTCCCCTGATCTATGTGAGAACAACAAAGAGATGAATGCATGCGGTTATCTGATGAGGAACATGGCCTCTGAAGACATGATATCGAAATATGTAGCTTTTGGATGTAGATTTCAGCCTCCTCTCAGTAATTTCTCCTCCAGTCCCTCCAGTGTCCTTATGGTGCCCTTGCCATGCACCCTTTTTCTACTTTTCTACTTGCTACCCCAAGACCTCATCTATGACCCCAACCACTTTGAAAGACAGATGTTTCCATTTATTATGTACACAATTTCATCTCTATTTGTAAGTACTCTTGGATAGTTCACAGTACTTCACAGAAATAATTTCAAAGAACATTTCTATTTGGTTTACAAATAGCTGAAATCTTTAACATGATAACCAAACATTTCAAGCAAAATTCTGTGGTTCATGAAATAGCTGGCATGTCAATTTTAGAATGTCTGTGACATAAAAATGACTATTTCCTAAAGCCATGTACCATGGACTTCATATAGCTGTCATGGTGTATGGCATAGGATAAGGCAATAATTATGCCACGTGCAGTGTTATGCCTTTAAACCAGTTCTTGGAGAATTAAATACCTGATTCATGGTGTTTTCCAATTTCTAAGTTGTGAATACTCACACCATGACTGATTTTAAGATGCCAATGGGTTAAAAATCAGCTTGCAAAATTCCTAAATTTTTAAAAATTAGTTCTTGCCAGCCAGTACTAGCTGACTTCAGTCAACTTGGAAACCCACCCCTTAGGTTTTCAAGCCATTTGCACACATTAACAGGATGGCCAAGAAAATGTTTAACTCATGTTAAGAGGACATGAGCTATTATACTGAGCTATTCATTTACGTGAAAATCATCTATGCTCTAAATTCAATGCTTATTCCATGTAATGTGGGATTATGAGATTTTATATTAACACAATAGCAATAATCATAACAGAATAGGTCCCAAAGGACATTTAAATGTTTTCTAAGAGCTGTATAGAAAATTCTGGAGCTTGGACCACATTTTCGAGGTTGGCATTCTAGTTGTCCTATTGTTGGATCGCCAGCTTACTGTCGTACTGACTGGTGCTGGCCCTTTGGGTTCTCTCCACAGTTACAGAATTTGTTGGGCTGAGATACCGGAGGACAGTGGGGATTGTCTACCAAGCGGCCTTCACGGTTGGACTCCTTGTGCTTGCTGGGGTGGCCTATGTGCTTCCGCACTGGAGGTGGCTTCAGTTCACCGTGACTCTGCCCAACTTCTGCTTCTTGCTCTATTACTGGTAAGTCCACGTGGAACAAAAAGGAAAGAAACTGGAATATTACATCTAACTAAAAAGGCTCTCTTCCCCCAATGCACACCATCCATCCAGCCTAAGCTGCCCTTCACTCTTGTTTCACGGGAAACCCAGGTCCATGTTTCAGGGCTGAAAATGACAAGTTTCCACCTGTCTCCCCCTCTGGAAACCAAATGTTCTTTCACTTTGAACAAAGAGCTTTATGACTTGGATCTCACATTTTCACATTATTTATGTGGTTTTAAAAATTAGCTTCTAGTGGCCGTAATACCATTTGAAGAGACTGAGAATAGTACTGTTCTTATTCTGCCTCTCCTCAGAAGAAACTCCAAGATGGAGAAGGTGAAGGGTGACGCTGTTGTCACCACTTGCCCTGCCAGGTCCGAAGCAGACATCCCCAGTCAATCACAGCAGTTTTTACCCCAGATTAGGCCAATGTGGCACCCCAGTCAGACCATACCAATCAATCAGAGTTAACAGAGCAAGTGAAATGTCAGTCATTCCTGCCCAAGGGAAACATGGAAATAGCAGAAACTCTCAAAAACTCCTAATGTGAGGTTATCTGAGATAAAGTAAAAAGGGTGCTGATTATCAACCAAATCTCCTTTGCAAAAACCCACTTATTTACTTCCTGGACATAGCCACCTGTTCTTCCCTTACGTGCCTTGTCTAAGGATTTAACATCTAAACCCTTTCCAGGAAGCCTGTTTCTCCTCCAAAAGCCAGTAATATTCTGAGGGTGATTCTTAGCTCCTTCCCTCTATCCTTTCTACCCCATTTCTATCTCAGAATCCACCCCCTTGTTTTTTCCTGTTCTCATCAGGAACTCATTATTTATTGCCTGGCTTTCTGGACAGATTCATAACTGGTCTCTTTGGCATCAGCTTTCCTATCCTCTAGTCCATGCTTCGCATTGCACTGAAAAAACCCAGGTCTACCTCATTAGTCTTCGCCTTAAGTATTTTTCAATAGTCTTATTCTCCCCAGAATGACCTAATGCTTTAGCATGACAGGAAAGGGCCAGGTATTATCCAAGTTCTGACCATCTCTGAAGCACTTCTTGCCACTTTTACTCAATTGAGTCAAATTTAGTTTTCTTACTATTTCACAGGCCCCACAATAGAGCTGCTTTTTCAAAAGATCACTCAAGATGAAGAGTAGAAAACAGGTATTTGGGCTGTTTTTTCTCTTCAGATAAATATTCAGAAGTGGGATTTCTGGATAATACAGTAGTTCAATTTCTAATATTATTCCATACCTTTCTCCATGGTGGCTGTACCAATGTACATGCCCACCAATAGTTCACCAGGATTCCCTTTTCTCCATATCCTCGCCAGTACTTGCTATTTCTTGTCTTTTTGATAACAGCCACTCTAACAGATTGAGGCGATATCTCAACTGTAGTTTTGATTTGCTTTTCCCTGATGATTAGTGATGTTGAGCATCTTTCCATGTCCTTAGTGGCCATCTGTATATCTTCTTTGGAAAAATGTCTGTTCCAATGCTCTGTTCATTTTTGTTTATTTTTAAAATTAAAAAAAGATTTGGCCGTGCTGCATGTTTGAGGCCGTGCGTGGGCTTTCTCTAGTTGCAGTGAGTGGAAGCCACGCTCTAGTGATCGTACACGGGCTTCTCATCGCAGTGGTGGCTTCTCCTGTTACACAGCACGGGCTCTAGAGTGCAGCCTCAGTCGTTGTGGTACACAGGCTTAGTTGCTCCAATGCATGTGGCATCTTCCCAGACCAGGGATCAAACCCTTGTCCCCTGCATTGGCAGGCCGATTCTTAACCCCTGGGGCCATCAGGGAAGTCCCATTCTGCTCATTTTTAAATCAAATTGTTTGGATTTTAGCTCTCAGGTCGAATGAGCTCTTTATATATTTTGGATATCCACCCCTTATTCGATATATAGCTAGCAAGTATTCTCTCCCATTCAGTAGGCTGTCTGTTCATTTTGTTGATGGTTTCCTTTACTGTGAAGTCTCCACACAATTTTACTTCCTCTGTAGATAACAACCAAACCTCTCTATGTAAGGCCCCTCCCAGAAATTGGCTTGTGACCACTGAGCAGGTGGAGGGCCAAGTAGGATTTTCCCCTCTACTTAACAGCACTGATGACACTTTTTCTGTGCCCCAGGTGTGTACCTGAGTCTCCTCGATGGCTGATCTCCCAGAACAAAAATGCAAAAGCCATGAAGATCATTAAGCATATTGCAAAGAAAAATGGAAAACCCTTGCCCGGATCTCTTCAGGTGAGCCAGCGGCTGAAGTAGCAAAGCAGGGAACTGTGAAAAGGAGGAAAAAGCGTGCACTGTCTCCACAGGGAGCCGCAGAAGGGGCCCACCTCCCATGCACAGCAGGATATTTCTGTTGTACTAAGCTCTGTGGTTCCCAGTAGAATATTTTAAGCAGATGGGAAACATCAAAGGAAACCAAAAGTCATTTGAAAGTCAAATGAGGAGCTTCTATCTTGTTCATCTCTTGACTGTGTTGGCCCTCAGCCCCAGTACAGAGGGAAGAATCTTCAAACACCAATAATTCCTTAGAATTTTTAAAATTTTAGATAAAAAATTATCCCAAAATATTTTAAACACCCCCCTGCCTTCTTGAATAGAACAAATCAAACTGTCCATTTTCCGTGCACTTAGCATTTCCCCTTTAGTAGACCTCATCACCTTTAATTTAAAACTTTTCACCTGACAGGACCTAGTAAAGAGAAAATCACGCTTACTAGGAATTTATATTGACATAATAGCAAGTCATTTTTGATGAAGCTCTAAAATGGGTGACCTGTACAAATCTGAGATTGACCTGACATTCACAGTGAGAGACTCAGAGGCCTTTTTTCTTCACTTCCTCTCTGGGTGGTTAGAGGACCTATTGTTTTTTCTGCATGAACAACTGGCATAGCACTGATTCTTAGAATTCAGATCCTCTTGGACACTGGCCAGGGAATAAAACACACGTGGGTCACTGTCTGCCCTCACAGTCAGAGTTCATGTGAGGACGCTAAGTCCGGTCATTGCTGGTTCCCTGGAGGCTTCTTCCAACACCAGCTTGTCCGGTCCAGCATCGACTGTGTCCTTCTAGAGTGGGCTTCTCAATTCACCAGGGGAACCTGTGAACGTGCATTTCCCTCTGGCTGGGCTGGGGCCAGAGATTTTTCGCTCTTTATTATTTTAATATTTTATTTTATTTATTCGTTTGGCTGCACCAGGTCTTAGTTGAGACATGCAGGATCTTTGATCTTCACTGCAGCATATGAAATTTGGCATGCAGGACCTGGTTCCCTGACCAGGGATCGAACCCAGGCCTCCTGCACTGAAGTCTTAGCCACTGAACCACCAGAGAAGTCCCCAGAGACCTTTCATTCTAACAAGCCCCAGGTGATGCCAACGCTGGTCTGAGTGCCAAGGTCCTTGAGCAGTCTCCTATTGGGCCTCACTCAGGTCTGGGTGTGCAGAGAGGTTGTGTAAATGCCCTCAGCCCTCAGGGTCACTGGAGGACCTCAGTGTTACCCCACCACACTTTACCAACAGCATCCCATAATATATATGCATGAATTACCCCGCTTCTCTGTAGCCCAGTATCCTCTTCTGTGAGACGCAGCGAAAAACATAAAATCTAACTTGTAGGGTGGTTATATTGATTAAATGAGTTAATGTGTGTGAAGGGCTTAGCTAGCTCTGAGCACATTAAAAGCATTTAGCAAGTCTAAGGTATTATATTCCCTGGGTGACCCTGGGACGCTGTAATGAAATATACAAAACTATTGCTATTGTTTATATTCTCAGAGCCTCAGACCTGATGAGGAAGTTGGCGAGAAGTTGAATCCTTCATTTCTTGACTTGGTCAGAACCCCTCAAATAAGGAAACACACCTTGATCTTGATGTACAACTGGTAAGGATTATTTTCCACTTTAAAATCTCCCCAAATCCTTTTAATCTCCAGCATCCACATAGAGGGAGGGACCAAGAGTACCTTCAAAACGTAGCCTAGGTCCAGTCAGCATCAGTGGTGGATTGCAAGTGGGCTCATTTATATTTTTGTCAGGCAGATGTTGAAATTAGCTTACAGACCCAACACATAGACCACTATATTCTCAACCTTGGCTTTACCTTAAGAATCTCCTGGGAGCTTATAAAATACCAAGGCCAGACTCCTCTCCCACCAAGACACGGACTTGATTGTCAAGGCAAGTAACCAGGAACCAATACTTTAAAAATCTTCCAAGGGATTCTAATGTCACACTGAGACAATTGGTATAGATTTTTAAAAAATTAAGTGTAATTGATTTACAATATGTTAGTTTCAGTTATACAGCACAGTGATTCAAATATATGTATATATGCTTCAAATTCTCTTCCCTTAGAGAAGCAGTAGAAGTGTTAGCCACTCAGCTGTGTCTGACTCTTTGTGATCCCATGGACTGCAGCCTGCCAGGCTCCTCTGGCAGGAGTCCATGAGAAGGAGAGGAGTTCATGAGAATTCTCCAGGCAAGAATACTGAAGTGGGCCGCCATTCCCTTCTCCAGGGGATCTTCCTGACCCAGGGATTGAACCTGGGTCTCCTGCATTGGCAGACAGATCAGATTCTTTGCCATCTGAGTAACCAGGGAAGCCCTGGCAGGTTGTTACTAAATACTGATAGAGTCCCCGGTGCTATACAGTAGGTCCTTGTTGCATAGATTAATTGATATGAGTATAGATCTCTACTGCAAGGCCTTTTCTTTTCCACCTGGAGAAAATGTAAATAAGTAAACTTCTCAAACAAGACTACCCGACAGGTATAACCGCTGACTCCACATCCAGTAGCAAGTCTGAGCATCCTCACTGCCTGCAGACTGCTCCAGAGCGCTGGGCCGCGGGCTCCACACCAGCCTCTGCACCACGCAGCACGCTTTCCCTTCACTGAGTGACATCACTGGGCACAGAGCAGCCAAATGATGCTTCACAGTCTCTGACAGAAGGGGACGTCCCTGGTGGTTCACGCTCCCACTGCAGGGAGCACGGGATTGATCCCTGGTCGGGGAACTAAGATCCTGAATGTCCTGCATGCCACACGGGACAGCTAAACAATAAAAGACTATCCACAGTCACTGACAAAAGCAAAGCTTACCAGGAGTTAATTTAGCAGCCTTCACAATATTGCATGCAAAATGCATCGGGAAACCCGGCCTCATTATCCTCATATTTTCCATTGCAGACATTCAACACTTTCAGTCAACAAAACCAAAAACATCATCGAAGTCTTGTTTGTGAATGGATAAACAACAGGGACCTACCATATAGCTCAGAGAACTAGATTCAGTATCCTATGATCAACTATAATGGAAAAGAATATTAAAAAAGAAAGCATATATGTATATAACTGAGCCACTTTGCTGTACAGCAGAGACTGGCACACATTATAAATCAACTATATTTCAATTTTAAAAATTAACTAATTTTAAAAATGTTGTCTGTATCATGTCAGAAGATAAATCATCAAAAGTGGGGCTGTATCCATTTGGGAATTTGGTTCCCACTTGGTCTTCCCACTGTGTTCCTAATGTGTGCATTAAGTAGTCATTAGAAGACCAGAATGGAGAAGGAAATGGCAATCCACTCCAGCACTCTTGCCTGGAAAATCCCATGGATGGAGGAGCCTGATAGGCTACAGTCTATGGGGTGGCAAAGAGTCGGACACGACTGAGCGACTTCACTTCACTTCAGAAGACCAGAAAGAGAAAAGATTAACAACCACTTAATAACCTGAAACAGTTTTACTAAATAAATCCTTCCACGAAGACATTGCTTCTCGCCTTTCAATTTGGCCAGGGAATGTTAGCCTAATTCTTTCCCTTTCTAGACTCTGCGGTTACAGCCAGTCACCATAATGGGTCAGATGGTGTAAAAGCAGTGGAATGGAGGGAAAAGCAATAAGATGACAAAGAAAGGTGTCCTACAGTCAAGCTTTTGGTGACTTGCTCACGGTGCTTGTCTTGATCTGAGCTCTCCTCTTTGCTCAGGTTCACGAGCTCTGTTCTCTACCAGGGCCTCATCATGCACATGGGCCTTGCGGGGAGCAACATCTACCTGGACTTCTTCTACTCTGCCCTGGTCGAGTTCCCTGCCGCCTTCCTCATCATCCTCACCATTGACCGCATAGGTCGCCGTTATCCATGGGCTATATCAAATATGGTGGCGGGGGCAGCCTGTCTAGCCTCGGTTTTTATCCCTGAGGGTAAGTGCCCAGCCAAGCTGGGGTCTTATCTGCCAAGGCCCTAAGAAGGGGCCAGGGGCGAGGGCAGGGGGAGGAAGCGGGAAGCATAGCCCTTTGATAGGAAGACCATGTTTTTCAGCATGGAAGTCTGTTTGGAAAGAATGAATGAAATATCTGGGACTTTCCTGAGTGAACGCATATGGCAACTCTGCCTATAAGAGCCATGGCACCCCTTGATGGCCTGATGTGACATAATCACCCCCACTGGCTCTCTGAGTTGGGCTTCCCTGGTGGCTCAGATGGTAAAGCATCTGCCTGTGATGCAGAAGACCTGGGTTTGATCCCTGGGTTGGGAAGTTCCCCTGGAGAAGGACGTAGCAACCCCCTCCAGTACTCTTGCCTGGAAAGTCCTACGGACGGAGGAGCCTGATAGGCTACAGTCCATGGGGTCGCAAAGAGTCGGTTCTCTGACGTAATACAACAAGAGAGGCTAGGAGGACCCATGCCTCAGGCCATCCAGCTGGGCCAGCACAGAGAGCAGGCTCTTTCTTCTGGGTCACCTCTGTAGACGAAAGTTGGTGGAACTTTGGAAGTGAGTGTCATTCTGGTGTCATTGACGACTGAGGTCTAAAGTGAGGAGTGTGTTAGAACCGTGAGGCTAACACAAGCAGACACTGCAGATTTTGCAGAGCCACCCCGAGTCTGCAGAAGCACCGACGGTGCACTCTTGTCCCGTTCTGGCAGATGCACCATCTCCTTGCCCCTCCCCTCTGCCCCCGAGCCCCTCTGGGCGACCCGGGAGCCTGCACAACACGCGTCAGCCATGTGTTTTTCCCTCAGATCTACACTGGCTAAGAGTTATGGCTGCTTGCCTGGGTCGGATGGGGATCACGATGGCCTATGAGATGGTCTGCCTGGTCAATGCGGAACTGTACCCCACGTTCATCAGGTGCGTACGTCCACCTCAGTGCGAGGAGGGCAGCTGGGACATCTGTTTACTGGTGAGAATGACCACAGGTGCCAACAGAGGACAACTCACCTTTTTTAAGAAATTTATTTTATTGATGTACAGTTGATTTACAGTGGTGTGTCAATTTCTACTGTACAGCAAAATGGTTCGGTTATACATACATATATACATTCTTTTACATATTCTTCTCCATTACAATTTATCACAGGATGTTTGATCCAGTTCGCTGTGCTATACAGTAGGACCTTGTGGTTGATCCATCCTGTATAGAATAGTTTTGCCTCTGCTAACCCCAAAGCCCCAATCCAACGCTCTCATGCCTTCCCATGCTCCTTGGCAACCGCAGTCTGGTATCTGTGTCTGTGAGTCTGCTTCTGTTTTGTAGATAAGCTCATTTGTATCATATTTTAGATTCCACATATAGGTGACATCATACGGTATTTGGCTTTCTCTTTCTGACCTCCTGCACTTGGTATCTCTAGGGAAGTCACCTTCCTTTTCGAGAGGATGGGACCATTTCAAGGCAGTAGGCAGGTCACACCTCACACTCCCCGGCTGGGGTAAAACGCAGGAACCACGTGGGGAGAACGGCAGCCATTGCATGGCGAGGGATGACCGAATGGCCACAGGCGGGAGAACAGCCCATGCAGGGTGGCAGAGCAGAGGGAGGGCAGACGGTGATGAAAGTACAAATCCAAAATTGCCCCCGCCCCCGGTGAGACATCTTCGAGAAAGTTAATGTAAAACAAGTACAGCAGAACACGAATGGAATTCTGTATCATTTCCGTGAAGACTTTCAGCTCGCACCTGGGTTAATGATTGGGGGAGGTATTTAAGGCAGGGGGTGGGCGATAACTACGGCCCTGTGATGAGCAGAAGGAAACACGGATGTCCCGCGTTTCAGGAACCTCGGGGTCCTAGTCTGCTCCTCCATGTGTGACATCGGGGGCATCCTCACCCCCTTCCTGGTCTACAGACTCACCGACATCTGGCACGAGCTCCCCCTGGTGGTTTTCGGTAAGAAACCCTCAGAGATGTCCGAAGGAAACCTGTCTTTTAGGGGTCTCCATGTTTCTACCTCCAAATTAGTGCTCTCCTTGCAGGTAACTAGTAAATGTGACTCGTCATTGGTACTACTGACAGTGTGGCAACACCAGTGTTACTAACAGCATTAGCAGCCGCTAGCACTCAAGTCTGGGAACCCAGGAGGACCCACACCCGTAGAGACGCAAAGTCCAGGGCGAGTGAGGTGGGGGTTTCCTTGAAAAAGACCCTCTCCCCTCACTGATATCTGCCTCCTTGTCCAGGAACTCATTCTTTCTATCTCCTCTAGGCCCAGACATTGGAAAATCCAAACTCTTTTTACTTTCTTACTTCAAAAGAAGCAGTTAAAATTTTGCCAAGGGCAATTTCAACACCCGGGGAACAAAGACCAAGACTGGGAAAAGCACACTTCCCTGGCGGCCCAGCGGTTAAGACTCCGCGCTCGAATCCAGGGGGCCCAGCTTTGATCCCCGATCAGGGAACTAGATCCCAAACGCTGCAACTGTAAGATCCTGCATACTGGCAATGAAGGCCCAGTGCAGCCAAATAAATACATTTTCTAAGAAAGAAAGAAAACGCGTTAGCATGACAGGAACACCTGTAGGGGTGCTGGCGCCCTGTCCTCAGGTTCCTCAGTGATTAGACTGAAGGAGCTAGGGCAGAGTCCTGCCGGCCGACCCTGAAGGAGGTATGGGTGCTGAGTCCACCCCTCCCAGACCAGCCGCAGGAGAGAACGGGAGGGATTAACCTAATCATCACCACGTCCTGAACCCTAAGTCTGCAGACTGAGAGGGGCTGGGATCCTGGGAGGTTCCATTCACCCAGTATCCACTGCCTCTTCCCCCAGCGGCAGACAGAGGGACAGGTGCCCTCCTGGGCATCCCGGCAGACACGGCTCCAGATCCACACACGTAATTTCACCCTCTCAATGTGTCAGCTCCCGGGGTCTCCATGCACCCGCTCCTGTCTTCTTTAAGACTCCTTTTGAGTCTTTGTTTTAATTTGACAGAAATGGAACGCTTTCCCCACAGGCATACAAGACAGTCTGGGGGAGGAAGGAGAAGACTATCTCAGACGACAGCAGGGGGACAGCAAATGGCTTTCCCCCAATCCTGCGTGTTGTCACACCCACGTGTCTCTGCTCATTCCTTCTGCTCGAGGGACTTGTGAGGGCAGAAGCTTCCACTGTTGTAGATTTATCAGCAAAAACTCCAGAGCATTGAGAAAACCCACCCTCGAAAGAGACCTGACGAGTGTTTCCATGTTCCAACTTAATAACAACAAGATGGCCAAGTTGATAGAACATGAGGTCTCTATCCCAAGGTAGGCAGAGTGGCTGAGAGCCCTGGGCCCAGACTCCTTCCTCCCCCAGTACTGGCTGAGGGGCCTGACCCCAGGACCCCCTTTCCATTTGGGGAGCACGTTCTGGTCTCTTCCTTACACTCCAACCTCGGCCACTCCCCTAGGTTGGCAATGAGTGGTCCACGTATCTGTGGGATATTTCTGGGTAGAAAATAGATACTCCTTAGTATCTATTTTGTTTCTGTTAGTACCACTTAACAACAAGAAAAATATGCAAAGTCCAGACCCAGAGGAACTCCCCAGATCTAGACCCTCCTTTGGGCCCTGCCTGTCAATCAAAAAGATAAAGGATTTTAACTGCATTTCAAATTTGAAGTAAGCAAAGTGTTAGTGGCTCAGTCGTGTCCAACTCGTTGTGACCCCATGAACTATATATAGCCTGCCAGGCTGCTCTGTCCAGGGGATTCTCCAGGTGAGACTACTGGAGTGGGTAGCCATCCCTTTCTCCAGGGTATCTTCCTGACCCAGGGATCGAACCCACATCTCTTGTGTCTCCTGCATTGGCAAGCGGGTTCTTTACCGCTAGAACCACCTGGGAAGGAGACAATTCCCGATTTTATTTTGCTGGTAGTTTCCTTCTCTCCCCAGCTTTTAATAGCTAGCAGGAAGCAAAGCGAGCAGTTTTACACTTTTTCTTTCTCTTTTCACACAATAATGGTGTGCAAATTGTGCTCTAGTAATAACCGGAAATGGTCATCTAGAAGCTTGAAAACCAACACACAAATACATTGGAAAAGTTCATGCCATGGGCCAGGCACTTTTCTAAGCACCTAACAAATATGAACTCATTTCAGCCTCATAACAAGCATTTGAGGTGGAGACACCATCCCACGTTCTGCAAAGGTGCCTGGAGTATTGGGAGATCTTAGAACTTCTCGGGGCTCTAAGACCAGTGCTCGGGGTGTCAGCACTCGGGGTGTCAGCACCCTGGTGCCCAGAGCTACAGCCGGTGCCCTGAACCACTGCGCACTGGAGGCCTATATTTCTATTTCAGTTTTAAGGCTGCAGAAAACGGAGTCCAGCAGGCATTTTTTTGAAACCCCCAAATAGTGAAAAACCCACATCCTACTTCTTGCATTCTATGATAGAAAATATATAAAGATGTACCCTGGTTCGATTCCTGGGTCAGGAAGCCTGGAGGAGGGATAGGCTACCCACGCCAATATTCATGGGCTTCCCTGGTGGCTCAGATCGTAAACAATCTGCCTGCAATGAGGGAGACCTGGGTTCAACCCCTGGTTTGGGAAGATCCCCTGGAGGAGGGCATGGCCACCCACTCCAGGATTCTTGCCTGGAGAATCCCGTGGACAGAAGAGCCTGGTGGGCTATAGTCCATGGGATCACAAAGAGTTGGACACAACTGAGTGACTAAGAACAGCATAGCACGTGTGTTTGTGTGTGTATGCATGTATATGTATATATTCTGTGTATATATATGTATTTGTGTGTATATATATTCTTTTTATGTATATTTAATTATATATGTATATATATGGTATTTTTATGTATATACACACATATGTACATCTATATACATTTAAAGTCTATATATAGATATACATAAAAAAATACATGCATATATACATAAAGATACTATATGTATATATATATAAAGACTATATATAAATGTATACATTTAAAAAGCTATATATATTAAAAATAATATATATTTATATGAATCACTTTGCTGTATGCCTGAAATTAATACAACATTGTAGATCAACTATACTTCAGTAAAATAAAAAATAAAAAGCAACAATAAATAAAAATAAAATAAAAAGCCTGGCTATACCATTTAATGCTGTTATGAAGTTATATGTGATTCATTACTTTTATTTGCTAGTAACAATCCAAGTTTCTAACTCATTTTCATTACTAAGTGCTTTATGTTGGCAGGGCTATATTCTTTCTTTTCTTAGCATTGTTTTTTTTTTTTCAGAGTTATTTTCTAACTCTAAAGTGTCTTAATATCATGGCAATGTCCTCTAGCCTAGAATAACTTTGACTCAAAATGCGAAGTATTTCATTTCCCTATAAGGAATTGTAATTCAGCGGAGTTTGGAACGGGCAAAATATTTATGATGGGGAACAGGGCAGTCTGAGATGGCAAAGGAATCTGTAAGTATAGGAAATCATCAAAAAAATTTTTTTAAGAAACGAGGGGAGCTCTAATTACAGAAAGGGCATGCATCAACCCTGAATGTGATCTTTGCCTGTTTGGTTTTCAGCTGTGGTTGGCCTGATTGCTGGAGGACTGGTGCTGTTGCTCCCAGAAACCAAAGGGAAGACTTTGCCTGAGACCATTGAAGAAGTTGAGAACATGAAGAGGTAGGGAGTTGAGATTTCTTCATGAACTATTCCATACTTGTTTGGGGAAAACTCTGTAGCCGGCTGGAAAGAAAGATGAGGTTGAATCTATCCCTCACACTGTACACTGAGATCAATTCAAATGAAATCAAAGATTAAAATGTACCAACAAAGAAACAGTAAAAAATAATGAAGATATTATAGGAGAAGACCTTTACCCTTTCACAGTGAGGAAAACTTTTAAAATCTGACCAAAAATATCCAGGACCCATTAGGAAAAAAAGTTCACCTTCAAAAAAATTCAAAACTGTGTTGAAAAACTTCCATAAGCTAAAAAAAGATAAGCAAACTTAGAGAAAATGTTTACTCCTCCAAAAAGGGCTAATTTTCCTAATGTATAAAGAGTACTAACAAATTCATACGAAAAATCACTCAGTAGGAGAAAATGGACAAAGGACTTGAATACATAATTTAGTGAAAAGAAGAAAAAAAACAGCTCTAAAATATATTAATATGCCCAATCTCCTTCATAGTAAGAGAACTGCAAAGTTACCCTGCACTATTATTCCCTGGGATTGTCAAAGATCAAACTGCTTGAAAACATCCAGTGGACCCTTGAACGGCACAGGAGTGAGGGGTGTCAACCTCCTATGCAATCAAAATCCACTTACTTTCAGTTCCCCCAAAACTTAACCGCTAATAAGTAAGTGTTAGTCACCCAGTCGTGCCCAACTCTTTGCGACCCCATGGACTGCAGCCCACCAGGCTCTTCTGTCCATGAGATTTTCCAGGCAAGAATACTGGAGTGGGTTGCCATTTCCTTCTCCAGAGGATCTTCCCGACCCAGGAATCAAACCCAGGTTTCCTGCACTGCAGGCAGATTCTTTACCGACTGAGCTACGAGGGAAGCCCCAACCGCTAATAATCAAAAGCTTATGAATCACATAGGGCAGTCCAGACATATCTCGTATGTTGTATGTATCATATACTGTGTTCCTACAGGAATCTATAGAAAAGAAAATGTTATTAAGAAAAGCATAAGGAAAATAAAATACATGTACAGTGCTATGCCGTGTTTTCAGGCTTCTTGGGTGGCATTAGTGGTAAAGAACACGCCTGCTAGTGCAGGAGACGTGAAAGATGCAGGTCCGATCCCTGGGCCTGGAAGATCCCCTGGAGGAGGGCATGGCAACCCACTCCGATAAGCTTGCCTGGAGAATCCCATGGACAGAGGAGCCTGGCAGGCTGCAGTCCATAGGGTCGCATAGAGTCAGAGACGACTGAAGCAGCTTAGCACCCACTTGTTTATCAATTCTGTAAATTTATAAATTTACATCATCTGTTTATAAGACAAATCATCTATCAGCACCTACATGAACATTTTCCTATATGATACAAAACACCGTAGGACTTCTCTGATGGCTCAGTGGTAAAGAATTGGCCTACCAATGCAGGAAACGTGGGTTCAATCCCTGATCTGGGAAGATGCCACAGGCCACAGGCCACAGGCCACCAAGCCCATGCGCCACGACTATTGAGCCTGTGCTCTAGAGCCTGGGGACCACGACTGCTGAGCCCACATGCCACAAATACTGAAGCCTGCAAGCCCTAGAGCCCGTGCTCCCCAGTGAGAGAAGTCACCGCAATGAGAAGCCCACGTACCACAATGGAGCGTAGTCCCTGCTGCTCGCCAAAGCTAGAGAAAAGCCCACGCAGCAAGGAAGACCCAGCACAGCCAAAACTAAATAAATAAAATTAAAAAGAAAACACTAGATTTTACGTGCATTAATAACAAGTGACATCAAAAAATGAAAAGATAATGTAAAAAAAGAAATCCATATTTATTTACACATATAGTGATTCACGGGCTTCCCAGGTGGCTCAGTGGTAAAAAAAAAAAAAAAAAAAATCCACCTGCCAATGCAGGAGACACAGGTGTGATCCCTGGGTCGGGAAGATCCGCTGGAGGAGGAAATGGCAACTCACTCCAGTATTCTTGCCGGGGAATTCCCATCGACAGAGGAGCCTGGCAGGGTTGCGAGTCAGACACGACTTAGCGACTGGATCTCGGCCACCATGCAGGGATTCAGGCACTGATACCGAAGCAGTATCTGTGGTGGCTTTATGGCTGCCTACTATAATCGGCTGATGCTATTGCCCTCCGCTGCTCACAGCAGCCTAGCCTATACACGAATGGATGCATTAATATGAAATTTCTGTGCCATACGTATTACAGTCATATTCATAATACAGTATTGGAAACATTTGTTACATTTTAAAAAAAAAAACACTTACCTGTGATGATAAGCAGTTTCTCCAGTACGATCGAGAGAGGCATAATGTAAGATAATGTAATTCTTTGAAAGCAAAATTATAAAACAATAAGAAAATGAATACATTATTAATTAATTTTGTATCAAATATCACTCACCTTATGCCTATGTAGGGATAGACTAAAGTCTGTGCGTACATGCGTGCTCAGTTGCCTCAGTCATGTGTGACTCCTTGCAACACTATGGACTGTATTTCTCCAGGCTCCTCTGTCCATGAGATTCTCCAGGCAGGAATACTGGAGTGGGTTTCCATGCCCTCCTCCAGGGCGTCTTCCCAGCCTAGGGATCAAACCAGCACCTCCTGCCCTGTAGATGGATTCTTTACTACTGAGCCACCAGGGAAGCCCAGACTAATGCCTGCATATACTTTATGCATTCATGATGTACTTAACTTTTTCTTAGTTTTTTCAAAATTTCTAGGCTACAGGTTTCATCTGAGAGTTTTTCAAATTGTCACCAATTGCCAAAAAATTTACAATTTTTTTTATAGAAAAAAATCCACATGTAAGTGGGTACATGCAGTTCAAACTTGTATGTTCAAGGATCAACTGTATTGTGTCGGTAAAAGATGTGGAGAGACAGGCAGTGTCCTTAAAATCTTTCTGATGGGCAGTATGACAATAGTATCAAAATTGTATATGTGTTTACTTTTGTATACAGCAATTCCATACTTGTAGAAATTTATGTGTGTAAAATGGTGTTTGTACAAGATTATTCATTAAAGCAATTTTTATGTATCAAAAGAGTGAGTACAACATAAATGTCGATCGACTGGGAGACCAATTAGGTAAATTATGGTATGTCATTCAGTAAAATTCTCCATGGTTATTAAAAAGAATGAGGCACCTTGATATATATACACTGATAAGGAAAATTTCCCAGATGTATTATTAATGGGGAAAAAAAGCAAAACATAGAAAGGTATATAATCATTTGTGTACAAAGAGCAAAATACATGTATGTGAAACTTAAATATATATTAAACATATATATAAATTATATATACAATTTACTTTATCTCTGGAAGCACATGCGTAACATTGATCATCTATGGAATTAGATGGCTATGGGATATAAGTGGAAGGGAGACTCTTCAGTGCATACTTTTTGCACTTTCTGAACGCATACAATTCTATTTTAAAAGTAAACCTTAAAAAATAAAAAATAGAGACTTCCCTTTTGGTTGGTACAGTGGATAAGAATCTGCCTGCCAACGCAAGGGACACAAGTTCAATCCCTGGTCCAGGAGCATTCCACTTGCCACAGAGCAACTAAGCCTGTGGGCCGAAACTACTGAAGATGCACACTCTAGAGCCAATGAGCCACAGCTACGGAGCCCGTGTACCACAGCTACGGAAGCCCCCATGCCCGAGAGCCAGGAAACCGCAACCACCGAAGCCTGCATGGAGCAGCTACTGAAGCCCATGGGCCTAGAGCCTGTGCTCCACAGCAAGATAAGCCCCCTCAGGGAGAAGCCCCATGGACCGCAACTAGAGAGCTGCCATCGCTGGCTGCAAGTGGAGAAAGCCCAAGCACAGCAACAAAGACCCAGTGCACTCAAAAATAAATAGATAAAACAATTTTTAAAAAATCTACATACAGAGAAACATATGTGACACACACCCCCATGAATCTGTTTATGTGACATGCTTAGCTATAACTGTGTTTTATCCATAGTCCATTTTCAGCCCGCTGATGCCATGAACTGAGCTGAATTGTACCCATGCTACAAACCCTTTACATTTCATATATTCAATACTTGGGCAAAGGTCACAGCAGAAGAGTCACAGTGGTCTGAGGCTTTTCCTAGCACTTGGAAGAGGCTTTGAATTCAGCCAGGGGTCATACCCTAGCAGTTGATGGGACACTGGGCTCTCAAGAGCCTTGCCTGGCCCACATAATTTTTTTAAGTGGGAAATTCCACATAAACTGAATTTCCAGAATCTGTTTCATTTTTTTAAATCAGAGAATTGGGAAACACTGAGCAGGCAGTTTCCTCCTGTTTACAGTTTGGAGGAGCTGAGTGGTGACAGCTCCACTCTTTAAAGGGCATGCCTGGGGAGCCAGCCACAGGCCTGCCTTCCCTATGCTTGGTGCCTAGAACACTTTTGTTTTCCATCTGGTGAATGTGGACCTTTGAGTTTGAGAGCCTTGATCTTGATCAACCAACCCCCACAGATCTTGTCCAATGCATCTTCCCGTGCACATGAGTGCCTCTCCTGGAGGATAGAAATTCTACATCGGTTATGGTCATGTCCCTAGAGCTAAGCATAGTCCCTGCACACAGAGAGCAGGCGCTCTTCAAATATTTGTGAAATAAATGCAGAGCTCCTTCTACAGCACCCGTATGTGGGGTGCCCCTAGGTTTTCCCCTGCCAGTTCCAGTGTCAGCAAGGCAGCAACATGTGATGGTGAGGAACAGGCCAGGGCTGATGCCAGAACCCAGCCTCTGTGCACTGACTCAATTGAATCTCAGAGACAGAGTTTTGGGGTAAAGTAGAAAAGAACAGCTTTTTTTGCAGGTGTCGAGCAAAGAGTCCAGGGCAGCTAGTGCTTAAAAGACCCAACCTTCCTAAAGATTTTCAAGGAAATGTTTATAAAACAAGGTGAGGGAAGGGGGTTATGGGGTGTGTGACCATCTCATAGACATTCTTCTGATTGGTTGGTGGTGAGGTATTTGGGAGTCAGCATCATCAACCTTCTGGTTCCAACCAGTCTGGGGTCTAGAGTTTATGGGCAGCATAGGTAGTTTCTTCCATCTGGTAGGGTTTCAGTATCTGCAAAACAGCTCAAAGGACATGGCTCAGAATATTATCTATAGCCCTTGACTTTATTTAATGGTTAAAGTATTATTTTGACTTGCTTGGCTGTTTTTCTTTTTTTTCTGCATTTTCTCACTTCTCTGATTAAATTTATTCTTTGACTAAAGTTTTTCTACAGACAAAGGCAAGTGGAGGTCATGGGTGGGTGTCTATTCTGGAAAGGCTTCATAGGGTCCTGCTGGGCTATGGGTCCTCATATTTCCTATCATGTTATCTTCTCTCTACTAGGGCTCAATTTTTCATCTGTCAATGGAACAAGAGTTCGTATTCATTGAATTTTTGTAATGATTAAATGGGACTTCCCTGATGGCTCAGCAGGTAAAAAAATCCACGTGCAACACAGAAGATGTGGGTTTGGTCCGTGAGTCGGGAAGATCCTCTGGAGAAGGAAATGGCAGCCCACTCCAGTATTCTTGCCTGGGAAATCACATGGACAGAGGAGCCTGGTGGGCGGATAATGCATGTAAAGCGCCTGGCTGTTAGTAAATGTTCAATAACCACCAAGACTATTCATAGAAGTTTTCACAGCTGTTTTACAAAACAATAAAATAGGTACTCAGATGGTTTATTGGAAATCAAATTTTTAAATATATACTGAATGGTTTTGAGACAGGGAAGTGAAGCTCAGTGATACACCCATATGCCTGTACTTGAAAGAATTTTTCTGTTTTTATCAGACTGGTTCAAAGTAGGCTAAAGAGATATTTTGCAATATTATTCCTATTGTTATTTTATGTTCTTGCTAACTATGCCATCTGCAAATACATCTATGAAGATTTGCACTTTTCTATCCTCTCTATTGTGTAACCCAGTTCACCTTTCAAAGACAGAAGAGAGATGAGTAGGGTTCAGAGCATGACAGGAGGAGCATGTGAGAAGATGGAGACTGAAGCCGAACTGGGTGGAGGCTCCCATGCAGAGAAAGATGAGGAGGGGCCAGCTGGCGGGAGGTAGAAGCACCCAGGAGAGGGGGCAGCTGTAGTTGGCACCTGGGGTCAGGCACGCTTCTCACTAGGTGTGGAGAGCCGACCCAGATAGAGTGTCCCAGGCACTGAGTGAGCATGGGCAAGACCAGGGAGGACAGGAACCCCACCACCACTCAAGTTATTCAGTCCCTGAGCCCATCCTAGATACAGAGAGCCTTCTGACTTACTAACATACACCTATTTCACCCCTTCAGCCTGTTTCCTTTCCTGTAAAATTGAGCTGCAATAGCTTACATGTCCTGAGAGCTTTCATCTAGTGCTTTGCAAGCCCTTCTCCTGTATCACCTCATTTAATCCTTGCAACAACCATAGGCAGTAGGTAGTATTATTAACCCCATTTGACAACAGAATAAAAAAGAGAGATTTGCCCAAAGTCAGTAAGTAACAAAGCCAAGGTTTTAATCCTGGCAGCCCAAGGTCAGGGTTCACGGACACACCTCACCCCAGAGGGCTGAGTTCACGAGAGGAATGAGGCGTGCAAGGTGCCCTGTGCAGGTCTGCCTTCAGTAACCAGCACCCTGGCTGTTCCTGCTGCTACTGCGATTGTTGTTGCTGCTTTGCTGCTATTGTTGTTGCAGCAACAACAGTTTCTGCTGCTGCTGTTGTTGCTGTTACTATTTCTGCTGCTGTTACTGCTGCTGTTGTTACTATTACTGCTGTTGCTATTGCTGTTGCTGTTATTTCTGTTGTTGCTGTTGTTACTGCTATTGCTGTTATTGTTGCTGTTGTTGCTTCTGTTTCTGCTATTGCTGCTGCTGTTGATGTTGCTGCTATTGCTATTGTTGCTGTTGTTTCTGTTACTGTTGCTGTTGTTACTGCTGTTGATGCTGTTGCTGATGTTGTTGCTGTTACTGCTGCTGCTGTTGGTGCTGTTGCTGCTGCTGTTGCTGTTGTTTGTCCTGCTGTTGTTGTCACTGTTGCTGTTGTTGCTTCTGTTGCTGTTGTTGCTGCTGTTGCTGTTGTTGCTGCTGCTGTTGTTGCTGCTACTGCTGCTGTTGTTGCTACTGCTGCTATTGCTGTTGCTGGTGGTGGTGGTGTTGCTGCTGATGTTGTTGCTGCTGTTTTTGTTGCTGCTGTTGCTGTTACTGCTGTTGCTGATGTGTTTGTTGCTGCTGTTTTTGTTACTGCTGTTGTTGCTGCTGTTGTTCCTGTTGTTACTGCTGCTGCTGTTGCTGTTGTTGCTGCTTCAGTTGCTATTGTTGCTGCTATTGTTTCTGTTACTGCTGTTGTTGCTGCTGTTGTTCCTGTTGTTACTGCTGCTGCTGTTGCTGTTGTTGCTGCTTCTGTTGCTATTGTTGCTGCTATTGTTTCTGTTACTGCTGCTGTTGCTTCTGTTGCTGCTGCAGCTATCATTTTGGTTGTTGCCACTGTTGACAAGGAGGCCCTTGGAGCTTGGTTGTTGAGCTTGGGCCCCTGCATCTGGAGTCTGAGAGGACTCCAGAGCCACCTGGATTCAGGCGAGCTTCTGCTCCTCTCTGTATCTCAGATGGATCTAGAGACTGAGGCAAGACTAAGCCCCTCCAGATGGGGGGCATTCTATGAGGAGCTGGGGGACTCAGGAGCAGCCCCAACCTGGGTTTCAGTATTATAAACACAAACATGCCAAGAGGGTGTGGCTGGGAACAGCAGAGTGAAGAAAGCAGCATTTTTACATCAATGTCAGCAAGATCCTCATATTCACAAAGACAAGATGACTGAGAAAAGTTGCAATTTGAAAAAATTTCTGAATTAATTTTTATTTGTTCCTTACTTTTACTGAAAAGTCAATAATCTTTGATAAAATGGTTTCTCAAGTCCTATTTGCAGAACAGATGATAACAGTGTCTATATTTTGCATTCATCTAAGTGATAGAAAATCAAATTTAGATATTTACTATGTTCTCTATTACAGAGAGGAGTGAAACACCTTGAATAAAGAATGTGGGCCAGTCCCACTCCTAAGAGAGCATTTTAGGAATGACTCTATCCACATCAGCTGCTCACAATGCTCTGTCCATCTTCTTTTTGAGCATCACCACAAGGAACACTTGGCAAGACTGATCCTGGACAAAGCTTATGCTCACTTGTTGCCCCATTTTTCCATTATCCACTTTACCTTGATTTTCAGTTCCTCATAATCTCTTTCTCCTCTCTCCTTTTTTGTTTTATTATTGCAGGTCAGGAAAAAACAAAGAAAAGATGATTTACATTGAAGTCAAGAAACTAGACACTCCACTAAATTAAGAAGAGAGAGCTGCTCTAGTTTGCTTTGATGATAACAAGGCAAGAATCAAAGATTTCTGCTCTCATCACAAAGCCTATACATGTCAACCTTACTTCTGTTTGGACACTATTAACCTTGACCTATAACCAAATGGAGTCTGTCGTACTGCTGTATGAAAATCCGCCTCTAGGATGAGGTCCTGCAATCTTCACTTGCTTGAACACTTCCAACAACCTCATCTTACATAGGTAGCTTAAGAGGGGATGCCAGTACTCCTCTGGACCAGATATTTCCAGAGTAGGTTCTCGAATATCTCAAGGGAGAAACAAAAAGTCTGTCTAGGAAAGAAATAGCTTACACATAAAAAGAATGTCAAGATTTTATCATTTAAATCAGCAGAAATCTGGCTACAAGTTTAGGAATGAATTGTAAAGATACAAGGCCCAGGAGGATGAAACATAATAATGAGTCAGGCAAGATTTACTGATATGAGTGCTCTTACCCAAGGTTCTAGACTTAATGTGCTGGCTGGAGCATCTAGCATCAGCTCCAACAGTTAGCAGAAAAAATATATTTCCACAATTTGAAATAAGGAGGACTTATTAGGCAAAAGCATAATCCAAGAGACATAAAGTGATTGATTGATGTGACGACACAAAACAAGGCTAAATTAAATGAGGCTAGCTGTTCACCACAGCCCCAAAAGTAAATTTAATGGATGAGTGACAGATTCGGGGAAATATCTGCCACATATAAAATATTAAAGGGCTAATATCCAAAATAAATAAAAAGCTACTAAAAGTCAATAAAGAAATGATAATCCTTTAGACAGACCATAGGAAAAAAAATAGTTCAAGAATACAAAGATATTTATAGAAATAGCTTTAAAAAATGGTTAGGTTATATATATATAAAGGTGTATATCCTCACTGTTAGGGAAATAATAATGAAATATTTTTACTCTTCAGATTAATTAATAAAATTAATAAAAAATAAAATTGAAAATATCAAGTATGGAGGAGGATATGAAAGAACTTTCTGCGTTGCTGGCATGCATGAGTGGATTGGTTTAGTCTTTAGAAAGCAGCTTAGCAGTGTCTGTGCACATATTAGAAATGTGCACATCTGGACCCAACAATTTCACCACTAGGTATCTATTTTTGAGAAACACTAAAGTGTATACAGATTCACCTCGGAGGTATTCATCATTTGTTGATGAGAGCAAAAATTGGCAATAACCAAAGTCCTTGTATGTGAGGAATGCTTAAATAAACTATGGTATATCAACTCATCAGTTGAAAAAGAGTGAAAATGATATATAGCTACTCCATATAAAGACCTTCATGGTGAAGGGCTAAGGTGAGTTTTGGAATAAGGATGTAGAAATAATAGGACATGCATCCGACTGATGATCTAGGGGGAGGGATGGGACTGGCAGTGCACAGGAACGACTAGAGAGATTTTACCTTTTCTGCAATTCTTGCATTTTTATTTTTTCATGTGCTGATCTGTGGCATGCTCTTGCTGGTTTAAAAAATAAATGATTAACTGGGAAATAGTTTGATGATTTCTTTAAAAACTAAACATGTACTTACAATATCACTCAGCAATTGCCCTCCTGGGTATTTATCCCAGAGAAAGGAAAACATACATCCACACAAAATGCCATACACAATTGCTCATGGCAGTTTTTGTCTCTAATTTAACAAAATCTGGAAATAATCAAAATGTCCCTCATACCAAGGAACACTCCTCAGCAAGAAAAAGGAACAAAGCAACAAGACACACACAGCTGGAATGGATCTCAAGGGTGCTAGGCTGACTGATAAAGGCCAATCTCCAAAGGTCACTCATGAAAGGAAAAACTACTGAGATGGAAAACAGATCAATAGTTAATTACGGTAGTGGTTACATAAATCCACACATGTGATAAAGTGACATGGGTCTATATTAACATAGAGCACCAATGTCAGTTTCCTGGTTTTGATATTTTCTATAATTATGTGAGATAGAACCATTGGGGAACACCAGGTGAAGGGGACCCAGAATCTCTCTGGATTACCTTTGTAAATTCCCGTAAATCTAGTTATTTCAAAATAAAAGATTAAAATTTTTTTAATTTTTTAAATTAAAAATTTTTTAAGTGAAATGCTATGGGGACCCAGAAGAGGCCACTTCTCTGTAACAATGTTTCTTAAAGTTAATGTTCAAAATGTCTTTGACACCCGAGGGAAACTATGGTTCCTCTGTCCAGAAAACTGCATACCCAAAATTTGCATATACTTTCACAGGCTTTTACCAATCTCTCCCTCAGTTAAGAACTCTTGCTGTTGACACAAGTTTCAGTCCATAAACCAAATCCAGCATGCTGCCTGTTTTTAAATAAAGTTTTATTGACACACAGCCACACCCATTGACTTCTACATTGTCTAAAGCAACTTTGCAGCCACTGCAGCAGAGTGAATGACTGCTGCAAAGATTCTTTGATGCACAAACCTCAAAATATTTCTATGTAGCCCTTTATGGGGTTTACCTGATAGCTCAGCTGGTAAAGAATCCACCTGCAATGTAGGAGACCCCAGTTCAATTCCTGGAAGATCCCTTGGAGAAGGGATAGGCTGCCCACATCAGTATTCGTGGGCTTCCCTGGTGGCTCAGGTGGTAAAGAATCCATCTGCCATTCAGGAGACCTGGGTTCAATCCCTGGGTTGGGAAGATTCCCTGGAGGAGGGCATGGCAACCCACTCCAGTATTCTTGCCTGGAGAATCCCCCTAGACAGAGGAGCCTGTTGGGCAACAGTTCATGGGGTTGCAAAGAGTCAGACATGACTGAGTGATTAAGCACAGCACAGCAGCCCTTTATGGGAGAAGTTTGCTGACCTCTGGATAGAATCCCACCTCTGTAAACTGAAAGAAAGGTTGGAATTTAAAAAAGCAATAAAACCACAGAGAAGGCAATACTATTGACATTCTAAAGTCTGTGTTCCTTCTTCTGTGTGCCTGGAACGCAACACCAGTTGTGTAAGCAAACAGGCAAGAAGTCAGGTAAGCAGGTGGCAGTTTGGAAAGAAGAGCTCACATTACGCCAGCACGCTTGTGCACAGGGCCCCTTGTGGCTTCCCTCCCTGTGCCCTGAGATGGGTTGGGCTGCCCCGTGGCCTCGGGGCGTGTTCTGGGTGTGGTGATTCCCCAAAGCCCCAGCACTCTTGAGGAAAAGAACTAGGTGGGCCGTGCAGATTGGGGTGGCCATGTAAACTGGGAGGGGCGACTTGGGAGGGGAAGAGTCAGGGACCACTCTATCCACGTTGTAAGATGTGCTCAGTAGAAGCCCCGTTATCTAAAAAGTCCCACTCATCAAAGACTATTATTTTCATTTAACCTAAAACAAAAAGAATGTATTTTTATTTCTTCAATAAAGGAGGAACATCTTTTCTCTAAGAATATGTCTCCTGTTAGGAGTTCTTCGGCTTTTTCTGGCATAAGCCACGTTCCTAATGCATTGTTGATCATTTGCAATTTGAGTCTCTTTAAAGTAGAACCAGAACTCAAAACACTGAAACAACCTGGATCCAAAATTCCAGATTTTTACCATATTTTTTTCCTTTAATATTTGACTTGTCCACATTTACATGACATTTTTAGTGACTCTATTGAATATCGAGAAAGAATTTAATTCAGGTGTCCCCAACCCCCAGGCCACAGACTGTAGCCTGTTAGAAACTGGGATGAACAGCAGGAGGTGAGCATTGGGCAGGCAAAACTCCACTCAGGCCAGTGGCAATATTGTCTTCCATGAAACCAGTCACTGGTGCCCAAATGTAGGGGATTGCTGATTTAACTTACTTTAATTGAATTGGGCATTAAAAATGCATTTTTACCTTTCTATTTCATCAGATTACATGATGTCATCAAATTAGGTAATCACAATATCGAGTTCAAAGAAAAAAAAAAACAGATTTAGGAGCAAATCTAATTGATCCCTGGTCCTCCTGTAGCTCAACTAAGAGACACAGATGGGTGGTCACATTAGAATGTGGCCACCTAGCCGAGCTGAGGGTTCTCCAGCTGGTTTTGCTACCCAATGCAAGTCTGTGTGCCCGACACACAGCGAGGCCAAACAAACTTAAATGTCAGAGTTTGGAGCCGAGAAAGGTTTATTGAAAACCCCAGAATCATGCAAGGAGAATGCGTGTCTCTTGCCCCCAAAACCCGTCAACTCCCTGAAGGAGTTCAGCAAAGCATTTTTAAAGACGGGGGTGGGAAGGACGGCAGGGTGTGTGATCAGTTCCTGTATCATTTCTGACTGGCTGATGGGAAGGTAACACGGCAATGTCACAGGGGTAAACCTGAGCAATCCTTAGGCTCCATTAGATCTGGGGGTTGCAGTGCTCAGTATCATCAAGCAGTCAATTTCTTCCCTTTGGTGGTAGCACCTGAAAAACTCAGGAAATAAGCATGAAATACCGTGATCTGTGCTTCAGGGAGGAGCTCCAGCAGAGGATGGGGGAAGGGGTCTGCCCTGGGAAGGTCCCACCGGGTTCTGATCTGTTACAGTTTCACAGACAGAAGGTGTGCCCATCGGGGTTCCCCAGAGAAAACAGAACCAACACACGATATATACACATACGTGAAAGGAAACTGGCTTACACGATTGTGAGGGCTGAGAAGTCCCACGATCTATAAGCCAGAGACCCAGGAAAGCCAGCTGTAAAGACCAGGGGAGGTGATGCTGTAACTCCCAGTCCCAGGGCAGAAGACAGATGCCCGCTCACAGCAGCAGGAAGGGAGGATGGCAGCCAGGGACAACACTCCCTCGTCTCCTCCTTCTGCTCAGTCCATGGATTGGACGATGCCCACCCAGGTGGTTGGTGGCAGGGGGCATCCACTTTTGCTGAGTCCACCACTTCCAATGCCGATCTCATCCTGAAACACCCTCACAGACACACTCAGGCATCCTGCTTCATTGGGACACAGAATTCACATTCACGGGGTGGGGTCGGGGGTGTCGCTCTGTAAACCAGTTCCCTGGAGGCTGGTCTCAAGAGTTCCTTCTAAGCCCAATGCTGTTATGTTAAACAAAACATAGAACTCCCTTTGTTTCTCTCAGGCAAGCTTGACAAATAGGACAATACGTCTAAAACACCAGGACCCTGATCAAACCCCAAGAGTAAAGCTGTCTTCCCTTTTCCCTGTTTGGCAGGTCTTAGCACAGTATCCTCGGTTAACTAGAACTCTGAAGCTGTGAACTTGGGTGACCCCCATAAAAGTTCTGAAATCAAAACTGACTTGGCAAAGACTTCTCTCCCCAAACAGTCTGACTCTATGCTTACACCATCAGGCAAGCGGGTCTCGGGCTCAGGTTCACTTTCAGATGTCTCCAGCAATGATTTCTCTAAGGCAGGAAGATGTGGAGTGAGAGGGGACCACGTCCGTCACTCTCTGGCTGCTGTAATTTGGGGGTCTCTGTGATTTCCATGTGCCCTCAATCTGCATTTCCCTGCCGAGAGCCCAGCGCATCTTGCCCCAGGAGTGCTTGCCCTCAAGCATAAAGCCCCCAAGGACGCCACCTCGATCACTACTGGGCCTGGCAAAATTGAGGCATCCATGTTCCAGGTTCCCTGCCTCTCCTCCTCCCCATGTCCACCCTCCCTGGCCACACCAGGGCCCTTTGACACCAATGGCTCAGCAGGTAAAGAATCTGCCTGCAATCCAGGAGACACAGGGTTGATCCCTGGATCAGGAAGATCCCCTGGAGGAAGAAATAGCAACCTGCTCCAGTAGTCTTGCCTGAAAAATTCCATGGACAGAGCAGCCTAGAGGGCTACAATCCATGGGACCACAAAAGAGCTGGATACGACTGAGCAAGCCAATCTCCCCTCTGGTCCCTCATCAAAAAAGATCTGCTCCATACCCCAGATTCTTAGGGATCAGCTGGGGAGTGACCTGTGGGGCAGAGGGTGTTAATTCTGGAAACTAGTTCTGCTGGGTTGTGGGAACTAGCAGTCTCCATCCCAGCGTTCAATCATTTCAGTGCTTAGATGCCCAGAAACTCCTAAAAACAATGACTCAGAACACTAGTGCTGGCTTGGATTCCCAGGTCAGAGACTCTAGCCCAGAACACTCTTCCCAGCTCCAGACATCTCTATTTAGACATGCTGAGGGTTTCTGTGGGCTTCCCAGGTGGCGCTAGTGATAAAGAATCTGCCTGCCAATGCAGGAGACGTAAGAGATGCAGGTTCAAGCCCTGGGTTGGGAAGATCCCCTGGAGAAGGACATAACAAACCACTCCAGTGTTCTTGCCTGGGGAATCCCATGGACAGAGGAGCCTGGCGGGCTACAGTCCATAGGGTCACAGAGTCAGATGCAACTGGAGCTGCTTAGCATGAGGGTTCTGGTAACCAGCATTTCTCATTGAGATTTTACTGCCAAGGACAAAAATGTTTATCATCTTCAGATTTTGAAAAGAGGAAGAACTCTGTAGAGGTCCATATTCATATCTTTCTTGCACATTTTCTAAGCCATCTGTCATCCCCAGGAAATCTTGTGGAATGTTACAGATATTTTACCCCCCGAACAGATGTTCAGTGATAATTTTCCCGTCAGGCAGAAATACTAGGGTCAGAAACCACAGAGGCAGTAGAGGCCACCCAGTGCCTGAGCTCCCAGAGCTCGCAACCCCACAGGGGCCAGTCCAAACACAACAAACGGGTGCTGTAAGCAGGACCCTGTCTGGGGTGTCCCTCATCACTAGAGAAACAACCTCAGACCACTAACCACGGCACAAAGTGCGGGGGTCTCCTCTACTCGGGAATGCTGTTCACCAGGACAAGATGAACAAGATGGGTGTGGGCTTTGACGCTGCAGGTGGATGGAGGAAATACCCTAGTGATGGCAGCGCAATGTGGACCTAGCCTGGGGACCAAGAGGGAAGGGCCCAGATTCCCAAAGTCAAGCTGGTCTTGCTTCTTGAGCGGGGACAAGTCTCCCTGGGGAGCCGATACTTGGTACAGTTCTAGGAGTTCACAGACGAAGGAGAATACTTGGAGGACAATTTGAGGTTTGGGGACAATACCCCGAGAGGCTGAGGATAAGCATGGACAGGAGGGGGAGAGGCAGGCAGAGTGGCCAAGGGTGCCCAACCTTGACCTTGTGGGCAGAGAGCTGGGCAAGGAGAGATGGGATGGGCAGCAGGAGGCATGGAGCCAAGAGAAGCAGACAGATGAGAGAGATTTAGGGAGAAAAGAAAAAGGATGACTATTAGCTGTGGAGCCAGAGGCTAAAGGGGCATTTAAGAAGAGCATAGCAATGAGATTTATCCCATAACGAATACACTGGACACTAACTGCACAAGCTCGACAGCCTGGGGACACTTCCGGGAGCATGTTCAGAGGTCCTGAGGCCATCAGTGTCTAGAGCATCACACAGGAATTTCTGTCCACAAAGCAACCAGAAATCACAAAAACAGGTTCAAGTATTCTCAAGTACTCTTTCAGAAAGAAAGAAAAAATAAAAGACATTTTAGAAACACTTTAAATGGTTCAAAGAGAAATAACATTAAGACTGAGAGGAAGATAGTTTTACATTTTCTTCTTTCATAACTTTGGCATTTCCTCAATTTTCTGCAATGCATGTATTAAAAAAAAATGTGTTAGGCAGGATATGGTGCCTATAAAAATACACGTGATTGATGGGTCACCGCTAAAGATTTCCTTTCTGAATTCATTCCTGGTCTAGCCTCCATCACACCAAAGGTAACAACTATTTCAGATTTTGTCTCTCCAATTTCCTTGTTTTGAATGTGCAACACACACACACAAATGTGTGTATGCGTCCTGTTAAAAAAACAAAAATTCCACTGAGTACATTTTAAAGATCTAATTGACTTTATTGAACAATTCAGGCATCAGGCAGCATCCCACGCATTGTGTGGAAAGAAGCTTCAAAGGGTGACAGAAAGAGAAATTTTCTAAAGACAGGATGGATATGAGGGAGCACGTCTGTGCTCATTGGCTAAGTCGAGTACAGCTCTTTTGCAAACTCATGGACTGTAGCCCGCCAGGCTCCTATGTCCATGAGATTCTCCAGGCAACAATACTGGAGTAAGTTGCCATTTCCTTCTCCAGGGGATCTTCCCGACCCAGGGGTAGAACTCACATCTCCTGCATTGGCAGGTGGATTCTTTACCATTGAGCCACCTGCAAAGCCCCAAAGGCAGGACAAGAACGTCATAAACATGGAAACAAAATTGTTTCCGATTCAGATCATCTTTCTTCAGTGGAAAAGGGGTCTTTCAGGTGCACCACCTCACCTTCCTTTGGCGGATGGAGAAGGTGCTGACCGGAAAGTATCTGACCAACAGGTTAAGGCTGTATTTCTGGGGGCGTCTGAAGCTTCAGTTAAGTTAGGTATTAAGCCCTGGTTTGGTAGACTGATGTAGTACAAGGGAATCCTTTTGGGGCCTGTGGTCTTATTTTAGCGATATCAACTTTTTTTAAATATATTTTTAAAATGTTACTGAAATACAGTTAATTTCAGCCTCTACTTTCATCTTCATTTTATATTTTTATTACTTTCATCTTCATCTTCTTTTTTCTTACTTTGGGTTTATTTTGCAGTTCTTTTTCTAAGTCCCTATCCCGAATGACCATTTAGATTCTGAGCCTCAGCCGTCACAGATAACTAGCGTGTTGGCCAACTCTGATCTGGGAGGCTGTTCCACACATCCCCGTATCCCTGCCCCAGGCTTCCTATCTCCTGGTGGGACCTTCAACCAGGAGAAAGTCCCAAAGCTCCGCCCCCTCTCTCAGGCTCTGTTTAACCCCCTTATCACACAAACAGCACAGCAATGTTTTCCCACAGCCGACAACGTGGGTTGTTTTCTTCTCGGAGACATGCTGAGTTGGGAGGCCAGGAAAACATCTATTCCTGGGTCTTTAAAGGAGAGCAGCCCCTGGTGCTGTCCAGGGACTCCTCCAAAGCCATGCCCGGCTGTCTGTTGGAAGAGACCGTCCAGGGTCAGACACTGACGCATCACTGTCTCAGCTCAAACACATCTTAAAATCACGGTTTTCTCTCTTCCAAAGGCAAGAGACTGCTAAGTGCGGTGGGCGTGGTAAGTAAGTTAACGAGAGGACAAAGGGGGAAGTCTAAAGAAGAGATTCCCTCTCCCTTCTTCCAAATGTGGCTCCAGAGAACTTGGCCAAGTTCAACTAGTGAGCCATTCTTTCTAAAGCTTCCAGAGAAGGGGGGACTCATTAAGAGCAAATGTCCGGAATGAAAGGAAGTCCCATGAAACCGATTAAACAGGGTTCTCCAATAGATCAAACCAGGCAAAGGTGAATAGACAGCAGAAGATGAAGAGGGAAGACAGCGTCAGAGAGAAGCGAGGAAGGCCTTGAGAGAGAGGTCTGACTTGTCTTTACTGCTGCTACTTTGCCTCTGCAACTGCTGAGGCAAGAGGCAGAGTGGGTAAGGGCTGACCTAGCACTGAGACGGATTGCTCCGTTTACTAGCTATGTGGTGCACATCTAAAGACTTCTGCTGCAAGTGTCAAATTGTCCTTCCGAAGGTGTTAGAAATTAATGCACTGACACACCATAGGAGAGCCTGCTGTTCCATGCCATCGTCCCCACCCACAGCTTCTCTCTCACTCACTCACTCACTCACTCTCTCACACCCGCGCACGCACGCACCACTAGCATGCAGTGGATCCGCCAAAGATCTCACCTCAAGGCTGTTTCACCTGTGCTTCTTTGAGCAGTGAGGTTGAACATGTTTTCAAATTTCTTGGCAATTTTCCTTTTGCTGTGACGTGACTATTCTTGCCCTTTGCCTATTTTCTCTTTGAAATCGTCTGCTTTTCCTTATGAACAGGTAAGAGCCTTTTGTATATTAGGAATAGTAACACTTTGGCATAGAATCCTCAGTTTGTGTCTTGGAGTTGGCCTCTGGCCTTTTAGGGGTTTGGGATGGGGGGGATTTTTTCACATATAGATTGTTTTTTTTTTTTTACCAAAATGGGTAAAAAATGGGCTGCCTCCCTACTCGAGAGGTACCTTTGGTGTAACTGAAATGGAAGGTCTCTGTCTTGACCCAGTAACTCTGGGCATCGCCACACCTTTGCCGTGAAGGGAGGGCTCCCCACTCCACTTCCTCTTTCCACACTCCCAGGACCCCCCACCCCCACCCCCATTCCATCCTGAGCAAAGCCCTCCTCTGCTGTCTGTGGGACTCAGGGGAAGCCCGAAGCTGCTTCTGGTGAATTGTAAGGTTCTTTCTTCATCATGAAGGAACTCAGAAAGGAAGCAGGGAGGTTAAGAAAGTTAAGTGAGACTTTATTTCAGCAAGAATATGCTCTGAGAGGGAGAGCGGCGAGCAGGTGAGGAGCTGCTGCCCCGGGTTTCTTCAGCAAGCCGGTTCCGAGGGGCTACAAATGAAGGGGTGGGATATTCACTGGGAAAGAGAGGGTTTGGGGGTCACCTGCCCTGATTTTTGGGGCTTCCTGGTGGCTCAGACGGTAAAGATTCTGCCTGCAATGCGGGAGCCCTGGGTTTGATCCCTGAGTTGGGAAGATCCCCTGGAGAAGGGAATGGCAACCCACTCCAGTACTCTTGCCTGGTGTCCATGGATGGAGGAGCCTGGCCAGCCACAGTCCATGCAGTCACAAAGTTTTGGATACGGCTGAGCGACTAACACTTTCACTTTCAGATGAGTTTACTTCTGGATGACCAACAGGTTTCGATTTAAAACGATCAAACTGGACTTTTCTGGTGATCCAGTGGTTAAGAGTCCACCTGTCAACGGAGGGGACATGAGTTTGATCCCTGATCTGGGAAGATTCCACATGCTGAGTAGCAACTAAGCCTGAGTGTCACAACTGCTGAAGCCCCCGCACCTAGAGCCCGAGCTCCGCAACAACAGAAACCACCGAAATGAGAAGCCCATTTCTCACCGCAGCGAGAGAAAGCCCAAGAGCAGCGATGAATACCCAGCACAGCAAAAATTAATAAAGCAAATATTTAAAAATAAATAATAAGAGACAAGATACGCTACTGAGAAGGTTAACAGTCAGGAAGGCTAGGGGTCCCCAAGCGGCACGAGGAAATGAACTGCAAGGGGCAGGCATCTCTTTCTTCTTTGCTCTTATTCCTGTGTTGCCATGATGACACCTGGTTCCACCTGAACTTAATTTTTCTCAAACCTTGAGCTAACCAGTGAGGTTTTCTTATGGAAATGTTTTTCTTAAGCCATGTTAATGAAACTATGTATTTGCTTTGGAAGTGATCAGTGCAAAGAAATAGAGGAAAACAATAGACTGGGAAAGACTAGAGATCTCTTCAAGAAAATTAGAGATATCAACGGAACATTTCATGCAAAGATGAGCACAATAAAGGACAGAAACATTATGGACCTAACAGAAGCAGAAGATATTAAGAAGAGGTGGCAAGAATACACAGAACTGTATAAAAAAGATCTCAATGACCCAGATAACCATGATGACGTGATCACTCACCTAGAGCCAGACATTCTGAAGTGTGAACTCAAGTGGGTCTTAGGAAGCACCACTACAAACAAAGCTAGTGGAGGTGATGGAATTCCAGCTGAGCTATTTCAAATCCTGAAAGATGATGCTGTGAAAGCGCTGCACTCAATGTGTCAGCAAATTTGGAACACTCAGCAGTGGCCACAGGACTGGAAAAGGTCAGTTTTCATTCCAATCCCAAAGAAAAGCAATGCCAAAAAATGTTCAAACTACCGCACACTAAGTGCAGGCAGCGGCGGCAGCGAGCCGGCGCACTAAGCGTGGCCAAAAGGAGCTACCCCACGTCCGAGGTCAGGGCAGCATCCGGGAGGAGCTACCCCGAGTTGGAGGTCAGTGGCGGCACGGGGAGGAGAAACCCTGCGTCCAAGGCCAGTGGCGGCCGGGAGAAGCCACCTCACGCCCGAGGCCAGGGGTGGTAACCCTGAGGAGTCACCCCGAGCCCGAGGCCAGGGGCAGCAGCTGGGAGGAGCCACCCACGCCCGAGGCCAGGGCCGGCAGCTGGGAGGAGCATCCCGAGGAGCGGTGGCTGTGCAGGCGCAGGAGGGCCTTGAGGAGCTATCCCACGTTGAAGGTCAGGAACAGCAGCGGTAAGGAGATACCCCTCGTCCAAGGTAAGGAGCAGCGGCTGTGCTTTGCTGGAGCAGCCGTGAAGAGATACCCCATGCCCAAGGTAAGAGAAATCCAAGTAAGATGATAGGTGTTGCAAGAGGGCATCAGAGGGCAGACACACTGAAACCATACTCACAGAAAACTAGTCAATCTAATCACACTAGGACCACAGCCTTGTCTAACTCAATGAAACCAAGCCATGCCTTCAGGGCAACCCAAGACGGGCAAGTTATGGTGGAGAGGTCTGACAGAATGTGGTCCACTGGAGAAGGGAATGGCAAACCACTTCAGTATTCTTGCCTTGAGAACCCCATGAACAGTATGAAAAGGCAAAATGATAGGATACCAAAAGAGGAACTCCTCAGGTCATTAGGTGCCAAATATGCTACTGGAGATCAGTAGAGAAATAACTCCAGAAAGAAAGAAGGGATGGAGCCAAAGCAAAAACAATACCCAATTGTGGATGTGACTGGTGATAGAAGCAAGATCTGATGCTGTAAAGAGCAATATTGCATCAGTCAGTTCAGTTCAGTCTCTCAGTCATGTCCGATTCTTTGCGACCCCATGAATCGCAGCATGCCAGGCCTCCCTGTCCATCACCATCTCCTGGAGTTCACTCAGACTTAAGTCCATCGAGTCCATGATGCCATCCAGCCATCTCATCCTGGGTCGTCCCCTTCTCCTCCTGCCCCCAATCTCTCCCAACATCAGAGTCTTTTCCAATGAGTCAACTCTTCTCATGAGGTGTCCAAAGTACTGGAGCTTCAGCTTTAGCATCATTCTTTCCAAAGAAATCCCAGGGTTGATCTCCTTCAGAATGGACTGGTTGGATCTCCTTGCAGTCCAAGGGGCCCTCAAGAGTCCTCTCCAGCACCACAGTTCAAATGCATCAATTCTTTGGCGCTCAGCCTTCTTCACAGTCCAACTCTCACATCCATACATGACCACAGGAAAAACCATAGCCTTGACTAGACGGACCTTAGTTGGCAGAGTAATGTCTCTGCTTTTCAATATACTATCTAGGTGGGTCAT
>NW_024070188.1:82979674-83022663 GCF_014754425.2 Oryx dammah | reverse complement strand
ATGACCCACCTAGATAGTATATTGAAAAGCAGAGACATTACTCTGCCGACTAAGGTCCGTCTAGTCAAGGCTATGGTTTTTCCTGTGGTCATGTATGGATGTGAGAGTTGGACTGTGAAGAAGGCTGAGCGCCAAAGAATTGATGCGTTTGAACTGTGGTGTTGGAGAAGACTCTTGAGAGTCCCTTGGACTGCAAGGAGATCCAACCAGTCCATTCTGAAGGAGATCAACCCTGGGATTTCTTTGGAAAGAATGATGCTAAAGCTGAAGCTCCAGTACTTTGGACACCTCATGAGAAGAGTTGACTCATTGGAAAAGACTCTGATGCTGGGAGGGATGGGGGCAGGAGGAGAAGGGGATGACAGAGGATGAGATGATTGGATGGCATCACTGACTCAATGGACATGAGTTTGGGTAAACTCTGGGAACTGGTGATGGACAGGGAGGCCTGGCGTGCTGCGGTTCATGGAGTCGCAAAGAGTCGGACACGACTGAGTGACTGAACTGAACTGAAAAATGACACCACCCTTATGGCAGAAAGCAAAGAACTAAAGAGTCTTTTGGTGAAAGTGAAAGAGGAGAGTGAAAAAGTTGGCTTAAAAATCAGCATTCAAAACTAAAACCATGGCATCCAGTCCCATCATTTCATGGCAAATAGATGGGGAAACAATGGAAACAGTGACAGACTTAATTTTCTTGGGCTCTAAAATCACTGCAGATGGTGATTGCAGCCATGAAATTAAAAGATTTTGCTCCTTGGAAGAAAAACTATGACCAATCTAGACAGCATATTAAAAAGCAGAGACATTAATTTGCCTATAAATATATGCGTAGTCAAAGCTATGGTTTTTCCAGTAGTCATATATAGGTGAGAGTGTTTGACCATAAAGAAAGCTGAGCTCTGATGCTTTTGAACTATGATATTGGAGAAGATTCTTGAGAGCCCCTTGGACTGCAAGGAGATCCAACCAGGTAATCTAAAGGAAATCAGTCCTGAATATTCATTGGAAGGACTGATGATGAAGCTGAAGCTCCAATACTCTGGCCATCTGATGCAAAAAAAAAAAAAGACTCACTGGAAAAGATCCTGGGAAAGATTGAAGGCAGGAAGAGAGGGGGATGACAGAGGATGAGTTGGTCAGATGGCATCACTGACTTGATGGACATGAGTTTGAGTAAGCTCCAGTGTGGGTAACGGACACTGAGGCCTGGTGTGCGGCAGTCCCTCTGGTCGCAAAAAGTCAGACACAACTGAGCGACTAAACTGAACTGAACTGATTTACTTTGGAATCTGCCTTTCCTCAAATCAGTTCTGCTTTTCCCAAACCTTGTGCTGATCATGTCTCAGCAAACCAGTACGTTTTACTCTTGGAAATGTTTTCTTAAACTATGTTAATGAAACCGTATTTGCTTGGAAATCTGCCTTTCTTCAAGAGTCATGTCATTGTTTTATGGCTGGAGATGACTCCCCTTGTGCCATTCTATCTCAAAATACACATTGTGGGAGAGGGGCCTGGTGTGACCCTTTCAGTCTTGAGGTGTTTCTTTTATCTGTTTAGCAGCTTGCTAACTGATATGAAAGGGGACACTCTTTCTGTCCCCTTCTGATGCCTATGTCAGAAGCTTTCTCTATCTCTTTTTATACTTTAATAAAACTCTGCTACCCAAAAGCTCTGAGTGATCAAGCCTCATCTCTGGCTCCAGATGGAGTTCCTCTCCTCTGGAGGCCACGAATCCTGCTGTCATTCATGGCTCGCAGCCGCAAACTTTCACTATGATCATGGTTCAGAAGAATTAATATTAAAAAATGAAATAAAACAATCAAACCATAGACATTATATATTTTAAGCATGCTCTCTTTCCTTCTATATCTGTTTCTTATTTATGGTTGTTAACCTTGATGTTAATCTAACTTTGAGTAGCAAACTCATATTAATTTGTGTTGAACAATTAACAGAATGCCTTATAAACTTTATTAGGAATGGATGCGTCCTTTTTCATTGGCACAGTTCCTGTGTGTTCCTTTTAAGTATTATCATGGACTTGTGACTCTTTTTATAGTCTCAGCTTGTTTCAATAGACTATAATTACTATAATTTTATGATGTTGAAATTGTCCCTGCTGGGCCATGAGGAGCCCTCCAAACTGTAGGCATCTTTGTCTTTTGAACACGCCCTTAATCATCTCTGACAGTCTTTGTTGTCTGGCAAAAACGTTTCCTCCCACTTTTGAACTTTGGATTTTCCTTGTCTCTAAGTCTAGCCACAGCAGCTCTTCCTGGGATCTTAATTTCTTTTAGACAAACTGTATAGGAGACTAAAATCTGGGTGCCTCGAGTACACATGAGATGGGCTGATGGGTTTTGACAGCAGGCAGAGAGGGCTCAGAGGGAGCCTCAGCTCTGAGTGAAATCACAAATATTTTGAAGATAACTAGTCAAAAGTTAAATTTGGACTGAGACCAAGATTAGGCCACAAAAGCTTGCCATTCACAGATCAATTAGCAAATGTTTAAAGAACACTTACTTGTTTTTGCCTTTCTAATGTTATATGGTTTTTTTTTTTTAAGAGATTTCATTTTTGGTGCAATGAATTACCCTGATTTTCCCTTGTGAGTCTTTGGGGTGTTTTTTTCTTTTTTAATTTATTTTTAATTGAAGGATAATTGCTTTACAATATTGCTTTGGTTTTTAATGATTAGCAGCAACTCTAGATTTTATCACTAATATTAATGTCTGGGGCTATGATAACAGAGCAGATAAAAACCAAACTTTCTCTGAACAGATAGAGAGAGGTCAGGAGTTTGGGGCTGGACAGTAAGTTGCAAAGGGTGGATCGTGGGCACCAGTGTCTGGGATCAGAGGGGACGTCAGCATTTGGAGGAGAAATCACAGAGATGGAGGCTGAAGGGCCTGAAATCCTCCCAGGAAGGGGAGGAACATTTTAGTACAATGAGAGGGTCCCCGCAGCATAGATGTGCTACCAGAAGGAGGACTCCTTCCAGGGCTGGAGACTGAGCTCTTGTCTAACATTCAGAAATGGATTATCTGAGGAGACACGCATGCTGACAAAACAAAGACTTTATTGGAAAAGGGCGCCTGAGCAGAGAGCAGGAGGGTGAGGGAACCCAGGAGGGCTGCTCTATTATGTGGCTCACAGCCTCGGGTTTTATGGTGACGGGATTAGTTTCCGGGTTGTCTCTGGCCAATCGTTCTGACTCAAGGTCCTTCCTGGTGGCACGAAGATGGATTCCAGAGAGGTGGATTCTGGGAGGTTGGTAGGACATTTGGACTGGTGTCTCCTTTGACCCTTCCCGAATTCTTCCTGTTGGTGGTCGCTTGTTAGTTCCACTTTCCTCACCAGGACCTCCTGTAACTCATGTCAGTGGTTTACTATGGTGCTGGCCAGGCTGGGCAGTTTCAGTTAGTGGTGTCCTTAACAGATGGACACTGGGGTTTCTTTGGATGAGGCTAACTGAATGGCTAGGTGTGATCCTCTAAAAGTCCAGACCCTTGCAGAAACAAAACTAGAATCAGACTTAAAGAAAGGCCCATGTATCATCAAGTTCTCATCTCAGCTGTTTGTTAGCTCTTGAAATACCCCATGATACCCCCTGGAGCCAGGAGAGACTCCACCTGACATCAGCAGCCAGGGTGCATGAAAAGCAGGTGGTGTGTACCTTCTGGGCCACCTGGCAACTGTGATCCTTTCTGTTCTCAGGCTGCTCGGTGGGGGTGGGGGGTGAAACAGAGGAGGGTGTTGTGGTCGGGATGAGAGGAGGCATACGACAGACCTCACCCTATCATTGTCATAACTGAGAATGAGCTGAAGGACACATGGCTGTCTTTTGTGTGCTTGCTTCTCTCTTGGTAAGTTAAGGAGGTGGTGGGTGGGACATGGGAACTGCCTGACCTCTGCAGGGCTCACGTGCTCAGATGTGCCCTATACTGCACATCTTTATTCTAACTTTCTTCCCTTCTTCTAAAGATGCCCTTTGTCCCTCCATTTTTAACCTAGAAGACAGCTTTGAGCTTCCACTTTTACAAGTTACAGGTTAGCCAGCTCTTTGTTTTCTTATTACCTTCCCAACTCACCTTTCATTCCCAAAAGGACCTAGGGAGGCATATCTGCTAAAGAAAAGGCCACGTGGTTCCTGGGATCTACAAGGTCACTTCCCAAGGGGACAGCAGCCTCCTTCCACATCCCTCGAAGGGCAGAAGATCAGAACACGTTTGCTTGCATTTGAGAGATAAGTATAGCACTTAGCAGGCTTCCCCAGTGGTTCAGTGGTAGGGAATCTGCCTGCCAATGCAGGAGTCTCAGGTTCAATCCCTGGCTCAGGAAGATCCCCTGGAGGAGGAAATGGCAACCCACTTCAGTATTCTTGCCTGGAGAATCTCATGGACAGAGAAGCCTACTGGGCTACAGTCCTTGCAGTCACAAAAGAGTCAGACAAGACTTAGGGACTAAACAAGAACAATAAAGTACCTAGTGGGAGGGGAGTTATTTAACTAAGACAGAGCAAAAATTTTAACTGAGATGTTTGGAAAATGTCAGTTCAGTTCAGCTGGTTAGTCGTGTCCGACTCTTTGCAACCCCATGGACTGCAGCACACCAGGCCTCCCTGTCCATCACCCACACCTGGAGCTTACTTAAACTCATTTCCATCAAGTTGGTGATGCCATCCAAACATCTCACCCTCTGTCGTCCTTTTCTCCTCTTGCCCTCAATCTTTCCCAGCATCAGGGTCTTTGCCAGTGACTCAGTTCTTCACATCAGGTGGTCAAAGTATTGGAGTTTCAGCTTCAGCATCAGTCCGTCCAATGAATATTCAGGACTGATTTCCTTTAGGATTGACTGGTTTGATCTCCTTGCAGTCCAAGGGGCTCTCAAGAGTCTTCTCCAAACCCACAGTTGAAAACCATCAATTCAGAGCTCAGCTTTCTTTATGGTCCAACTCTCACACCCATTCATAACTACTGGAAAAACCACAGCTTTGACTAGACAGACCTTTGTTGGCAAAGTAATGTCTCTGCTTTTTAATATGCTGTCTAGATTTGTCATAGCTTTTCTTCCAAGGAGTAAGCATCTTTTAATTTCATGGCTGCAGTCACCATCTGCAGTGATTTTGGAGCCCAAGAAAATAAAGTCTGTCACTGTTTCCATTGTTCCCCCATCTATTTGCCTTGAAGTGTTGGGACCAAATGCCACAATCTTAGTTTTCTGAATGTTGAGTTTTAAGCCTGCTTTTTCACTCTCCTATTTCACCTTCATCAAGAGGTTCTTTTATTTGCTTTCTCCCATAAGGGTGGTATCATCTGCATATCTGAGGCTATTGATATTTCTCCCTGAAATCTTGATTCCAGTTTGTGCTTCATCCAGTCCACCATGTTGCATGATGTATTCTGCATATAAATTAAATAAGCAAGGTGACAATATACAGCCTTGACATACTCCTTTCCCAGTTTGGAACCAGTCTGTTGTTCCATGTCCTGTTCTAACTGTTGCTTCTTGACCTGCATACCGATTTTTCAGGAGGCAGGTAAGATGGTTTGGTATTCCCATCCCTTTAAGAATTTTCCAGTTTGTTATGATCTGCACCTTCAAAGGCTTTGGCTTAGTCAATAAAGCAGAAGTAGATGTTTTTCTGGAATTCTCTTGCTTTTTCTATGATTCAGCAAATGTTGGCAATTTGATCTCTGGTTCCTCTGCCATTTCTAAATCCAGCTTGAACATCTGGAAGTTCTCAGTTCATGTACTGTTGAATCCTTGCTTGGAGAATTTTGGAAAATGTACCTGCTAAGAAATTTTACATGCAGTCTTGTATGTTTGGGGTGATTTTCATATGTAACATATATGCTATGTGAAATGTGTGAGAAAGAGGGAGAGAACAAAATGAATTGGTAAGATGAGACAAACAGAATTTGGATCAGCAAGAAAAATGTGTTTAGCTCACAAAATGCTTGAAAGGGCAGGACTAGATTGTGGACTGTCCAGGAGGGAAAGCCTGGCCACTCCAAGGACAGGCCACGCAGAGAGAATGTGGCAAAGCAGGATGGGGCAGGAGAACCAACAACAATAACAACAAAAATACTGTCATTTGATTTCCAGTGAAAGTGAAGTTGCTCAGTTGTGTCTGACTCTTTGCGATTTTCCAGGCAATAGTACTGCAGTGGGTTGCCATTTCCTTCTCCAGGGGTTCTTCCCGACCCAGGGATCGAACCTGGGTCTCCCGCATTGCAGGCAGACGCTTTCTAGGAACCGTAGTGGTTGAATAAATTCTCTTGCTCAATACATCACTGTACAGTCTTTACAAAGAATCAGACCCATGTGGCTGTGATGGAAGAAAGCTAACTTGCAGACCGATGTGTATGGCGTCACTTCACAAGTTCTCAGGCCACGAAATTCAAGTGTGTGAGAAATGCAATCTTGTGTTTCTTGGACTTAGTTTTTATCTGAAGTCCTCATTCTTCCAGGAAGTGTCCTCCCTGCTGTGCCCTGTCCCCTGCAGTGGGGCATGGCCCCTTCCCCAGCAGTGGGTGTGGGTACAATAGGTGTGTCCCAGCAGCCACCTGGGGCCTGGGAAGTCCTGTCCAGCAGAGCAATGAGATGGTGGCACCAGAACTGGTCCCCAAGCCATCAACTAGTGCCGGACAGATAGCCTCGAACTTCTTCAATGTGAGCAAGAACTTTTATCTTGTTTAAGCTTCGGATGTTTGGGAGATTTCAGTTACAGGCGAATTTAAACCACTGCACTAGACTAACGCACCCCCAGGGAAGTCTACCAACATCTTGAAATATCAGATTTTGGACCTTCACCTGCAGAGAGGAGACATAGGGGGGTGGAAATAGGACATGTTGCCCTTAGCAACCAGTGCAGGGACTGCGGAGTAGATGGGTCAGTGCTTTCTCCAGCTGGAGCTCAGAGGGTCCCCTGGGCCATGCAGATGTGGGGACCAGGGGCCTGGAGCTGGGACAAGGCCATAAAATCAGCAGATGGTGGAGGAGACGTGAGAATCACATTCGGCTCATTCCAGGATTGGGTCCCCTTCTGTGACATAACGTTGCCGCTTTAGGGCCATGCCGTGTCCCAGGAAGCACACTTCCTGTCCTGCAATCACCCGCCCTCTGTAGACAATGGCCCCGCCCGACCAGGCAGGCAGCCCCGACCCCATTGCTTCCTCTGTCTCATCAGTGGTTAGCGCTCAACCATCAGTGGTTAGCTTTCAAGACCTGCAGGGAGAAATCTCTAATCGTGGGGTTCTAGACACTGCAGGAAACTTTGGGGCAGGCTGGGGAGCTGATGTCGAGACCCTCCCATCCCTCCACTTCCTTTGAGGTTGGCTGTGCTGCTCCTCCATGTCCAACAGGATGACTGAAATGACCTCACAAAGGCCTCATTTCTACTGTGAGTCCTCGTGTGAGCATTGGTCCCAGCACATCTATAGCTGCCGTCAGTTCTCTAAGGGGCCAAGATGACAGAGGCATGCATACAGCAGGTGCTCAGTAGATAGATGCTGAAGGAACAGGACTTCTTCCGGGGAGGAGGCCTGGGGCCCTTTACAGGAGCTGCCTGCGTCCTGAGGCCTGAGTCATACCTCCCAGGTGCTCCAAATATTTTCGTGCCTTCTATGCCCCACCCCCAACCCCCAACCCCAGCAGGGCTGACTCTGGCTCTGTTGTAGCTACAATGAGGAGTCAGGGGCCCAATGCCCTATCCTGACACATGGGTTTCCTCCTGTGCCCTGGAGAAGCTGCTCCCGGGTCGGCAGAGAAGCACACTTTCACGGTTCAGACAGGCTTCCCTCTGATCCAAACACTTGTGATGTTCAAGGCTGGCCTGCTTCTCTCCCAGAACCACATGGCTACTTTGTCCAGACATGTCTTCTGAGCAGAAAGAAAATCAGAGGTTTTACTGTTGTTTTTAACAATGACCCAGCTCCAATACTTTGGCCACCTGATGCAAAGAGCTGACTCATTGGAAAAGACCCTGATGCTGGGAAAGATTGAGGGCAGGAGGAGAAGGGGACGACAGAGGATGAGAGGGTTGGATGGCATCATCGACTCAGTGGACATGAGTTTGAGCAAGCTCCGGGAGACAGTGAAGGCCAGGGAAGCCTGGTGTGCTGCAGTCCATGGGGCTGCAGGGAGTCAGACACAACTTAGAGAGTGAGAAACAGTAGCAACCTCTCCGTCTAAAGCCTTCTTCAGAAGTTTTGCCCAAGATTCTAAGAAAAATTAGAGAGAGTATTTTTTAATACACATTTGAAAAACTGATTCAAAGCCTACAATTAACATATTTGCTATCAGTAAAGAGTATAACTCTGACAGTCAGAAAGAGAAGACTCAGAATCAGGGCTTTGCTTGGGAGAAGCTGAAATGGAGCGCTAGGTCCCCTCCATGGGCCCCAGATGTGGTTTTGTTTTAGTTATTTATTTATTTACAATTTAAAAAATTCAAATCTAGTTGATTTTTTTGTTTTTGTTGTTTTACCAACGACAGAGTTTCAGGTTTCCAATTAGCCCACGTCCACTCTCAAAGGAAGATCAGTGCTGCCCAGAACAAAATCCCAATATCTCGAGTCCGCGAGGCCATCCCTTGGCTTAGCCAACCTGGCCAGAAGTGTTTATAAGGCAATACCACATGTGTTCGATCACACCTCCAATTTGCATTAGAATCTTTTCTCCCACAGTGTGTTCTGAAGGGTCCTCATTTGTGGTTTGTCTCACAAATAAAGAACTTTTAAAGTAAATAAAGTTTCTGTTTTCTCCAGGAACCGAAATCACTTCTTGAACTAGAACATGAACCAGTTACTACTAACTCAGAGTAAATTGAACTTGGGACTTCCTCAGTGGTCCAGTGGGTTCACTCCATGCTTCCAATGCAGGAGACATGGGTTCAATCCGTGGTCAGGGAACTAAGATCCCACATGCCATGCAGTGAAGTCAAAACATTTCTTTAAAAAATTATAAAAAGAAGTAAGCTGAACTCCTTTTTTATATGTTCACTGTGATATTCCATTGTTGGCATATGAGGTCACCTTCTAGAATCACCAATAAGAACTAAAAGCAAGAGTGAAATAGAATGAAGCATTCCTAAAATGCAGGTCGCCGAAACTCTTCCCCCAAAAAATCTTATAGACCTTCTGTTCTTGGAATAAGGAGCCTGTTTTGTGCCATCACAGGTGTATAAGCATGCTTGGGGTAGAGTTGGCTGGAAGAGTCACCATATTCATAAACTAGTAGTCCTCCAAGGAGCCTAGATGCTAAAATACTTTTGCCAACATGATGCCTACAAAGACGTTTTCTTTCAGAGAGTGAATAAAACAATAGTTATTCTAGGAAACCAATGACAGAGGCCTCTGGTCTAACATTTAAATGCTACTGGGCTTTCAAAATACTTTGGCTAAGCAAGTACCTGCTAACCACCAATAGCTCTCACTAGAGAAGATAAGTAGATAAAAGATAGCCAGAGCTTTGAGAGACTTCAAGAAAATAAAATAGAGCAAAGCACAGTTAGCATTCTCTAGAACTGATACTGATTTGAGGGCAGGCAGGTGGGAGGAAGCGTTCAGGGCTTCTGAAAGGGTGAGAACTTGGTCTTCATTTCTGCCGCGTGGTCCCCTGTAAAGCATCTCTCTTGGGCGCCTGTGTGTTGAGTTCTGATGTTTGAACCTGAAGGTAAATCTTGTGTTCTTTGGGTTTTGCTTTCCTGCAGCGACCAAAAAGAAAAATTTAAGTTACAATAGGGACTTCTCTGGTGGTGTGGTGGCTAAGATTCCGCACTCCCACAGCAGGCGGCCCCAGGTTCAATCCCTGGTCAAGGAACTAGATCCTGCCTGCCACAACTAAGACCTGACGCAGCCAAAGAAATAAATGTCTCTTTTCAGGTTTTAAGTTAAAATCAGTAATGCTTTTTAAGAATCTGTGGCAAAGTTTCACTTGGGAATAAGTCTCAAAAGAGAAGGTGAGAACGTGCATAGCAGGTGATGAAGAAGAACAGGCTCAGCAGAGACCTCGGGTGGCCAGTTTCTGGTTCTCTGCCTGTTTTGCTATGGTTTCTTACATTTTTAAATAGTTCTTGAAAGTCAAATGTTAAATATTATTTCTTGACACTTGAAAATTGGATGAAATCTTAGTGTCAACTTCCATATATAAAGTTGTGCTGGAACCCAGCCGCATCCATTCATTTATGAACTGTGACCACTTTCGTTCTGAAAGGGCAGAACCTGGGGACAAAGACTGCACGTCCCCAAAGCCGGAAGTATTTACTCCTTGGTCCTTTACAGAAAGGGTTTCTGATGCTTCCACAGAGCATCGGTGTGTCTCTGTCTCACCGCATCCCCTGAGAGTGAGCATTCCATCTTGAAGCTGGGGCTCGGGGGCATCTATCACGATTTCCTTTATCTGTAGAGTAGGTGTGTGAATGACAACAGCTGCCTCACAGTGTTTTGCGAGGATGGGGTGGACGGCACCCGAAACTCAGTGAAGCTGACGCGGTGTGACGTCTATTAGCCAGAGCTCCCGTCGCTCCCATTCCTTGAGCTTGTTTCTTGGACAGTAGGGGAGAACGTGTCATTTTTTAAATTTCAATTGATTTGGCTACAAGGATCTTAGTTGCAGCACGCGGGATCTTTTAGTTGCAGCATGTGGAATCTAGACTGATCCCAGGCCCCCTGTTTTGGGAGCATTGTGTCTTAGCCACTGGACCACGTAGGACGTCCCAAGAAGGTATCACTGAAATCTCTCTATTTATGAAATTCGTATAGCAGAGAAGTCAGATAATGAAATAAGTGGTGATTATACATAGGGAAGGGCATTATCAAGAACAGAGGGTGTCCATGGTGGCATGGAGCTTCAAGCAGAAGCCCTGGCCTCCCCTGGCCAGGCAGGAATGGCTCTGATGATGAAGTGAAGGCACAAACACAACATCGTAAAAGATGACCAAGTGCCTATTAATGAATTATAACGAAACTTTTCAAAATCAGGTAGTCAACCTTAGCTATACGTGTCTACTCCTTGGGACCAGAGGAAGATATTGTCAGCAAGGACAAACGTGTAGTTTGTCTACTACCCGTATGACAAAATGTGCTTACAGTTCACATAGAGTGTGTGTCCCTTATCAGTACTGAGAGATGAAGAATTTCTCAAAGTGAAGTGCACTGACGGGTATTGATCATCATGAAAAGATCATGCTCCCCCATTCACTTACGAAGTCAAAAACCTAAAGGGCCTAGGAATCTGCATTTTAGCAAGCTCCATTTGTGACTCCTCTGCAGAGTAAATTTGAGAATCATTGAGGAAATCACACAATGTGCATGAAGAATGGCAAGAATCCAAAATTTGTTGAACACCTACTATGTGCCAGGCAGTGGATAAGTCATTCTCACCTACTTAACCTCATTGAATTTTCACAGCACACTTCTCAGTTCAGTATTATTGTGGCTACTTTTCAGGCAAGGAAATGAAGATTAGAGGGTTCAATGATATTCCCCAGGTCACATGGCCAAGTAGGTGGCTGCCCCTGGACTGAACTTAAGCCTCAATGAGTCCCCAGAGTCTCTTCACTCTACTTCCCAGGGACACGTGGGTCCTTACATAGAATCCAGAGAACCAAGCCTGTAATGACTACATCATCGGACACTTTTTCTCCCTTTCCTGTTTGATGGCTTTAAGAGTAGGACCTGAGACTCCACTGAAGCCCTTGTCCCTGTTACAGGAGTGAAAGTTTTAAGTCATTCTTCTTTGTGAAGAAAGTCACAAAGGAATTTGAACCAACAGTCACAAAAAAGACAGAAGATTGATTTAAAAATAGCTCCAACAACTCTGGGGTGAGCTAGGGGCCGCGGTGCTCCGCATGGTCGGCATCATAAACAGTAAACAAAACCTTGCGTCTCGCGGTTTAGAGCAGATGACTGCCCACCAAAAACATACACTCCGGCTCTCTCTGCTTTCCTTTTCAGCCAACAGTCACTGCTTTGTGTTTCTCTCTGTAGCAGCTCTGGGGTGATAACAGGCCGAACAAGACTGGTAAAGCCCTCCCAGGAGACAGGAAATGGAGAGTGTTCGTAACAGGGAGGGCAAGTCTAACACGGGGCTCTGGTCCCCCAGTGGCTGGTGCTCACCTCTGCAGGTTTTCGGCATCCTCAATGGTCTCTGGCAAAGTGACCCCCTTGGTCTCCGGAAGAAGCAGCGTCATTCCCCCGGCAACCAGCCCCAAGGCCGCTTCAAACGAGACAGATTCAACACGGAGCCGTTAGAGCATGGCCAACACCATTTACAGATGATGACAGCTAACTAAAGAGATGCGTAGGCAACACATGTGTGAGGGCCACTTCAAAAAGTCAGCGATGTCTAGAAAACTAAAAGCAATACGGTAACGGGGAAATGGCAGAGGAAGAAGAGGAAATACTTCCCTCCTTGTACACCTGTGCTGTGCTTAGTTGCTCAGTCGTGTCCGACTCTTTGTGATCCCTTGGACTGTAGCCCACCAGGCTCCTCTGTCCATGGATTCTCCAGGCAAGAATACTGGAGTAGTTACTTACCATGCCCTCCTCCAACCCAGGGATCCAACCCAGGTCTCCTGCATTGCAGGCAGATTTTTTACCAGCTGAGCTACCCAGAAAGCCTCATTGTACATCTACTTAAGAATACAGTTCTAGAGCAACTGATGCTTAAATATTAGGGAGATTTATTGATTCAGGTACAATAGGAAACTCAATTTTGACTAGTAACTATATATATAAAGTATATATGTAGCAACTATTACATACACGCACGCATGCATGCTAAGTCACTTCGGTCATGTCCGACTCTTTGAGATCCCATGAACTGTGGCCCACCAGGCTCCTCTGTCCATGGGATTCTCCAGGTAAGAATAGTGGAACTGATTGCCGCACCCTCCTCCAGGGGATCTTCCCAACCCAGGGATCAGACCCACATCTCTTATGTCTCCTGCATTGGCAGGCAGGTTCCTTACCACCAGCACCACCTGGGAAGCCCTTGTCATATTTATATATATGCTGCTGCTGCTGCTAAGTCGCTTCAGTTGTGTCCGACTCTGTGAGACCTCATAGACGGCAGCCCACCAGGCTCCCTCGTCCCTGGGATTCTCCAGGCAAGAACACTGGAGTGGGTTGCCCTTTCCTTCTCCAATGCATGAAAGTGAAAAGTGAAAGTGAAGTCGCTCAGTTGTGTGTGACTCTTAGCGACCCCATGGACTGCAGCCCACCAGGCTCCTCCATCCATGGGATTTTCCAGGCAAGAGTACTGGAGTGGGTTTCCATTTCCTCCTCCAAAGGATCTTCCCAATCCAGGGACGGAACCCGCATCTCCTGCACTGGCAGGCAGATTCTTTACCACTGCACCACCTAGGACACCCATATATAAACTATACAGTGTATATTATAGCTACTACACATATATGATATGGAGCCTAGGTGATGTGTATGTGGGCAGTGTGGGCCTCTCTTGCTACTCATCCACTCCCACTCCACCCTACCCTCAGGGGTTTACCTGGCCCAGACATGGCAGCTCTCCACGCACAGGCAGTTGATTTGCCATCCGCTAAGTGGCAGGTTTGGGGAGAAGTGGATGAGTAAGTGGATGAGTTCCCTCCTTCTCCTCTAATCTAACATAATCAGTAACAAACCAGGTACTAAACTTGGATTCCCACTGTCCCTTTGTGTCTGTTGTCAATTGTTAAGATCTGGAGGCAGAAGAGGAGTGATGACAACCTACATCTTCAAACCTCTAGCGATCACGTGTTAAGTTCACCAAAGTTGGGCGTCAAATTCATTAAGAAACAGGAGGCTAAGTCAAAAATGCTCTCCTGTTCTATTCTGTAGAAGGAATTATTGGACTCCAGAGCCACAGGACATAAACCTCTGGCCCATGTTGTAAGAACGGCATCTTATCTTTCCCATGAAGCAAGACAGAGGAGCCAGGAGACAATGAAAGGGCCGCACCACCCTTCCCTTCTGTACCCTCGGGGGGTACCATTCACTCGTCCAGTAGTTATCAACTATTCACACTGGGCTGTGAATAAGAAATAATAAACGTGTCATGAAGTCTTACCAAACAAAATGAGCGGTGAGCTTTGCCAAACCTCCATCAGCCTGAAGACCAGGAATGGGGTGAGAATCCCACCCACATCACACAGGGAGGAACACACCATCATGCCAAGGTTCCTGGTAAAATACAGAGACCAAAAAAGATGACATTTCTGTGAATCAGTTTTCCAAATGGTAAACTTACGCTACAGCAATTACACCGCCCATTCCCCAACCTCCAGGGAGGGGAGAGGGGCTGGCGATGTGGTTAATCTCTGATGACTGGACTACCCTGGTGGCACAGTGGATAGAAATCCTCCTGCCAATGCAGGGGACGTGGGTTCGATCCCTGGTCCAGGAAGATTCCACATGCCGCGGAGCAACTAAGCTCGTATGCCACAACTACTGAGTGTGTGTGCCGCAACCACTGAAGCGCGTGGTCCTGAAGGAAGAGTAGCCCCTGCTCACGGCAACTGGAGAAAGCCCGAGCACAGCCACGGAGACCAGCACAGCCAAAAATAAACAAATAAATATTCTTAAAAAAAAAAAAAATCACTGACGATTTCATCAACCACACCTACGTAACATGCTAAGAGAAAGGCACATCCCAGCTCCAGGGGGACAGGGCACCTGTGCTAGGACTCTGCTAGCCTTGCCTGTGAATCTCTTCCTCTGGTTGCCTGTTTATAACCTTTATAACAAATGAGTAAGTGTAAGTGCTTCCCTGAGTTCCATGGGCCTTACAGCAAATGAATGAACTCCAGGAGGGAGGTTGCTAGTTCCAGGTAGTTAATGTCAGAATTTCATGGGAAATGCCAGGCTGGATGAAGCACAGACTGGAATCAAGATGGCTGGGAGAAATATCCATAACCTCAGATACGCAGATGACATCACCCTTATGGGAGAAAGCAAAGAAGAACTAAAGGGCCTCATGATAAAAGTGAAAGAAGAGAGTGAAAAAGTTGGCTTAAAACTCAACATTCAGAAAATTAAGATCATGGCATCCAGTCTCATCACTTCAAGGCAAATAGATGGGGAAACAGTGGAAACAGTGACGGACTTTACTTTCTTGGGCTCTAAAATCACTGCAGATGGTGACTGCAGCCATAAAATTAAAAGACACTTGCTCCTTGGAAGAAAAGCTATGACCAATCTAGACAGCATATTATTTTTTTTTCAGATTATTTTTTTTCTTTTTTCTTTTATTTTACTTTACAATACTGTATTGGTTTTGTCATACATCAACATGAATCCGTCACGGGTGTACACGTGTTCCCAATCCTGAACCTCCCTCCCACCTCCCTCCCCATAAAAAAAGCAGAGACATCACTTTGCCAACAAAGGCCCGTCTAGTCAAAGCTATGGTTTTTCCAGTAGTCATGTGTAGATGTGAGAGTTGGACCATAAAGAAAGCTGAGTGCCGAAGAATTGATGCTTTTGAACTGTGGTGTTGCAGTCCTTCAGACTGCAAGGAGATCAAATCAGCCAATCCTAAAGGAAATCAGTCCTGAATATTTATTGGAAGGACTGATGCTGAAGCTGAAACTCTAATATTTTGGCCACCTGATGCGAAGAACTGACTCATTGGAAAAGACCCTGATGCTGGGAAAGATTGAAGGCCGAAGGAGACAGGAACAACAGGATGAGATGGTTGGATGGCATCACCAACTCAGTGGACATGAGTTTGAGCAAGCTCTGGGAGTTGGTGATGAACAGGGAAGCCTGGAATGCTACAGCCCATGGGGTCACAAAGAGTCGGACAGGACTGAGTGACTGAACTGAACTGAATGTCAGAATTGGATTATAACAATGGTCTGGAGATTTGGAGAACTGGTTGGTCTGACTAGAGTTTTTGCTTTCACATAGAGGGACGGGGAAGGATAAAGAGAGATTAAGAAATAAAGGACAAGGAAAGCTAGGGAGGAAACTGTTTACTTGAAATGACCTCTTTTCCCTGACAATAGTTTTTGATCGTTCTGTTTTATATAAATATAGCCACTTCAGGTTATCCCTGTAAATAATCTTGAGCTTTGGGTCGAAGACATGGTTAAATCAGGAATGATAAATCAAGAAAAGTTTTATCCTTTTAAGCTTCTTCTATTACATCCATTTGCACAATTTCTTACACCCTAAAATGAGTAATTATAACATTAGTACATTTTTCTTCCCTTCCCAAAGTCTCCCTCTATGACCTCAGTTTAGTTATTTATTTAGTGTTTGCCATTATAATCATTAAATATGCTTTGTAACTTACTTGATTCACCAGCTTTCAATAATATCTTTCTTTTTAGCTGGAAAACATACTGAGAAAACTATATGAAAAGTTATCTATCCATGTTTATTGAGAGATTTAAGAAACAAAAATAGGTGTTGACTTTTATTGAATGCCTCTTTTATCTATGGAGAGATACAATTTTCTCTCAATTTATTAGCATGAACTATACTATGATTTTCTAATATTAAGCTATCTCTGTATTCCTGGAATAACGCATCTTAGATACTATGTATTATTATTTTAATGTGCTCCACTATTCTGCTTGATAATACATTGTTTAAGATTTGAATTTATCATTCATAAATAATATTTGTAGTTTTCTTGTTTCCTTTATTTTTGTTGCTATTTGACACCAACATCATGAAAGCTTTAAAACAATTTTTTTTAAAAAACTTCCTCCTTTTCCTATACTCTAGAACTGTGGATCACTGAAGTTTTCTATTAATTAAATGTTTTGTAAAAACTATCCTGTGAAAGCTGTGGATTCTCTCTTAACTACGATTTAGCGTCTTCTTTGTCTTAATACATTTTTGCCATAAATTCAACCTTGTCTGATAAAATTGTGGTTCTTGCTACAGTTTTGTTTCCATTTACCCAGTGTGTGTGTGCTGTGTGCTCAGGGCTGTCTGACTCTTTGTGACCCCAAGGACTGTGGCCCGCCAGTCTCCTCTGTCCATGGGCGTCTCCAGGCGCCTGGAGCGTTGCCATTTCCTCCTCCGGGGGATCCTGGGGATCCGGGGGATCAAACCCATGCCTCTGGAGTCTCCTGCATTGCAAGTGGATTCTTTACCACTGAGCCACTGGGGAAGCGCCTGCTTTTGTGCATTCCTTGCTTCTCAACCTTTCTGAGGACAGGTTATACTCCAACTATGCAGCAAATTATTGGATTTTGCTTTGTAATGAAATTAGAGCCTTTTTACTTTTGTTTTTCAATAAAGGAGTTGAGTTTCTTTATATTTATTTAAATATCAGAAATGTTTGTTCTTAATTCTGTCATTAACTGTTTATTAATATTTTATAAATATTTTAACATACGTCATGTTTTGTATTGTTTTCTGTGTCTTTTACTTCTCGTTTTGTGTTGGTTATGTGTATTTTTTCTGATAATTAAGAAGGTTTGAGAATATACTTAATACTCTATTCCTTTAGATAGTACTGGTTAACTATTACGAACAACTTTAAAATTAGTGCATTTTTACTTTCTCCTCAAATCATCCCTCCAGGCATTGGCTGTAGTTAATAATATCATTGTTTTTGCTGTTTGCCTTCATCTCTTAAAATATGCCTATAAAACTACTTAATTTATTAGCTTTTAGTGATATATTTTTTCCTGGAGAAAGTATTGAGAAAATCAGTGTATCACACCATCTCCAACATTCTTTCTTCCCTTTCCAACTTTTTGAGTTATTGGGCTTCCCTGGTGGCTCAGATGGTAAAGAATTTGCCTGCAATGCCGGAGACCTGGGCTCTATCCCTGGGTCGGGAAGATCCCTCGGGAAAGGAAATGACTCCAGCATCCTTGCCTGGAGAATTCTATGGACAGAGAAGCCTGGAAAGCTAAAGCCCATTTTTAGTTATAGCATTTCTGTATTGTCAATTTATATTCTGTAATCAAAACAGAAACTGAGGGTTTTAATCTCAGATTCAATAATCACCATCAACAATTTTGAAGTATTACTCCACTTACTGTGTTTACTGAGAATTTTTTCTCTAATAGCTCTTTTGGAAAAAGTTTATAGTAACCATATTTTTAAGGAACAAAATAATTGTATGTTGTATTTATTTGGGAATGAGAGTTTGGAAAAAATTCTTTGAGTTACATTTCCTCTCCTTGGGATCATTGCAGGATATTTCACCATCTTCATCAAATGGTATCAGTTTGATTTTCTCCTGATACATGTGACTTAACACTTTCAGCCTGGGTACCTCATAAGTCTTTCTTTATCTCTGAAGCACAGTAACTTTACTGGAATATTTGTTAATATTGCTCAGAATCAAGTTTTCCTGTAACTCTCACTGTATGCCACCTTCAAATCATAGATCCAAGCATTCTTTTATTTCCAGAAGTTCTTTTAAGTTCTTTGGTTTCATTATTTCAATGATCTTCTTTGGGACATATGTATAAGCATAATCTCTAAGCCTTTTAAACTTTTTGCTTATTTCAATCTTATTTTGCAATTCTTAGTTCTGTCTTACCTTTCCTTTACTTTATCAATTCTCCCTTGTACTGCTTTCAATGTGGTTTTCATTTGTGAAATATCTTAAGATTTCTTTTTTTTTTTCAGCCTGAGCTGACTTCATCTCTTGTCTTATCACACATTCTCCGAAGGACTTACATTCTCTGCTTTACACTCTTCTTTTACAGAGATGGCTAATTCATTACTATTTTGCGCTTAGTCATAGTACACTTGGTTATGCTTTTCATTTGCTTTCTGATAATATTTTCCCTATGCATTTTCTTCATTTGTTACTTGCTTTTCCTCTTCCTTTCTCCTTTTTATCTCATGATGTATCTGTATAGCTCCTGGGAAAGTTACTTTTTTATTTGTGATTCAGCATTCAACACTATTATTTCTTCCTGTAGCAGCTATTTTAGAAGGATTTGTGGAGAAGGACCAGGGCATGTTTAAGCTATTAGAAATTCTCTTTCTGGCCAGGGATGTCTATGATGAAATGCTTTGACTCTCTTATCCCTACTCATGACATTAAAAGACGCTTGCTCCTTGGAAGGAATACTATGACAAACCTAGACAGCATATGAAAAAGCAGAGGCATCACTTTGCCACAAAGGTCCATCTAGTCGAAGCTATGGTTTTTCCAGTAGTCATGTACGGATGTGTGAGTTGGCCCATAAAGAAGGCTGAGTGCCAAGGAATTGATGCTTTCAAACTGTGGTGCTAGAGAAGATTCTTGAGAGTCCCTTGGACTGCAAGGAGATCAAGCCAGTCCATCCTAAAGGAAATCAATCCAAATATTCATTGGAAGGACTGATGCTGAAACTAAAGCTCCAATATTTTGGCCACCTGATAAGAAGAAACAACTCATTGGAAAAGACCCTGATGCTGGGAAAGACTGAAGGCAAAAGGAGAAGCAGGCAGCAGAGGATGAGATGGTGAGATAGCATCACTGACTCAATGGACATGAGAGATAGGGAAGGACAGGGAAGCTTGGACCCATCTTGTTCCTCCAACAAGGGATTGTGGGTTAGATTCTTCAAGCTCCCTTCCTACCTTGGAAAACCTCTGGCCTTGTCTCAAATTTGCTGTCCCAGTGGACCTCCCTGGAGTCTTCTAGACCCTTTTACATTCACTGTACTAGGCAGCCCTTCTTCCTACACATTCTTTCAAGGTCATCCTACTTTCAAAGATGGCATTTGCAGTTTTTTTTTTTTCTTTTCTGCATCTCCTTCCTTTTTGTTACTATTAAATTATTTTTGTTGAAATTTTCATTGCTAAAAATGTAGATTCTCGTGCAGTAGCAGTGAATAATAAAGCTATGCCCTCATGTACTCATTCTTCTAGTAGCTTTAGTGTGGTTTCCAAGAGGAGGGAAAAAAATCACCATTTTAAAAATAATTTTAAGAGAATAAGTCTTAAAAAAGAGAAAGATTTTACTAGCACACAGAAGCTAGAAGAAGTGAGAAACTAGCTTCCATCTTTAAAACTCATAGGGCTTCCCTGGTGATCCAGTGGTACAGAATCCACCTTGCAATGCAGGGGACACGGTTTCATCCTAGGCCCAGGAAGATCCCCCAGGACACAGAGCAACTAAGCCCGTGCACCACAACTACTGAGTCTGTGCTCTAGAGTCCACGCTCTGCAACAAGAGAAACCACAACAATGAGAAGCCCATGTGTTGCAACCGGAAAGTAGCCCCCACTCGCCCCAACCAGAGAAAGCCTACGTGCAACAGTGAAGACCCAGTGCAGCCAAAAATAATTGAAAATAATAAAAATCTTAAAAAACAAAATTGAGAAAATTCAGGTCTCTGGGACACTTCAGCCATTCATTCTGCAAGCACCAGGTGCCTGGTTAGTAGAGCTACAGAGCAGCTTCAGGAGGTGCAGACAAGAATGCTATGTAGTCTCTGTGTTCAAGGAGCGCATAATATAGAGAAGAGGTAAAAATGGGTGGATGATTTTCAATACAAGGCAGAGCGTGCGTGCATGCGTGCCAAGTCGCCTCAGTTGTGTCCAACTCTATGCGACCCTAAGAACTGTAGCCCACCAAGCTCCTCTGTCCTTGGGATTCTCCAGGCAAGAATACTGGAGCGGGTTGCCATGCCCTCCTCCAGGGGGTCTCCCCAACCCAGGAATCAAACCCACGTCTCTTGTGTCTCCTGCACTGGCAGGCAGGTTCTTTACCACAAGTGACACCTGGGTCTTGACAGTATATGTTGCAGACAGTTAGAAGGAGGATGCTGTTCAACTCTAAAGCCTCCTGTGCATAAGAAGCAGGGTCAAAATGGTCTAAATAGAAACTCTGTCAACCTGAAGTGATTATAAAGTAATAAAGGAACAGAAATGATCCTTTTTTTTCCAATTTAGATTTGATTCAATTGGTTGAAAAGACCCAAACTTTCATGACTGTCTTACTTTGGCATATGATGTCTGTGGATCAAATTTAAAGTTATTTCTGAACATCTGGCTTTCCTTCCTGGTTCTTGAGAATCCTCATCAAATGGATGCTCTGCCCCTCAAGGATGGGCCACTTGGCCTTCCTCCACCTTGGACCAGGCGCTCAGGACCTCTGGCAGTTTACACTCTGAGTCAGTCCCCTGGGTCCAGTGGCCATGACAATGGAATTGTTTGGCCCAGCTGTTTTAGACTCTGGGCTCAGAACTGCCAGTTGTAGATTTTTCTCCTTCATTTGCCTTTTTCTCTCTGTACCCATTCCGAACAATCTTTTCCAGATGAGACAGGGCCTTTTAATGAGGGATGTGCAGGAAAGAGTGAATCAGAGCCACCTGTGTCTTCTGGCTCATGAAAGGGTTCTGAGGGCTGCCCAGGTGTAAGAGAAGGATGGAGAGCTGCGATAGTACTTAGACATCACTGGTCTGATGATATGGGGAGAAGAAAGAATTTATAAAGTGGGGGTTGGGGGGAAAGAGTTCACAGAAATGTGTCAAACTCTAACAAAGGTCAGAATTTAAACTTTAAGGGGGTTAATCCTTTACAATTAAAATACTCTTCATTTAGACTAAGCCTTCTAAGATACAGATGGTAATAAGGACATGTAAAGGTGATCAACATTATCAGTAGTTAGGACAAGGTAAATCAAAGTCACGATAATACCACCACCTCCAAGAATGGCTCAAACATTTTTTTTTAAGCTGGTGACACCAAGGACAGGGGAGGATACAGAGCAATCACCTGTGTCTCACACAGCTGGTGGGATAGAAACTGGTGTGGCCACTTTGGAAAACATTGTGATAGTTTCTCGTGAATTTAAACACACAACTACCATATGACCCATCCCTAAGTTTTTTCCTAAGAGAAATGAAGACGTATGTCCACGCAAAGACCCATAGTGAAGCGAAAGTTGCTTAGTCGTGTCTGACTCTTTGCAGCCCCATGGACTATATGCAGTCCATGGAATTCTCCAGGCCAGAATACTGGAGTGGGCAGCCTTTCCCTTCTCCAGGGGATCTTCCCAAGCCAGGGATCAAACCCAGGTCTCCCACATTGCAGGCGGATTCTTTACCAGCTGAGCCACTAAGGAAACCCAAGAACACTGGAGTGAGTAGCCTATCCTTTCTCCAGCGGATCTTCCCGACCCAGGAATAGAACGAGCGTCTCCTGCATGGCTGGCAGAGTCTTTACCAGCTGAGTCACAAGGAAGCCCGTAAAGCCATAAGTGAATACTTACTGGTACCTGTATTGTAATCACTCTGTCTGAAAAAAAGCCCAAACCTCCATGAACTGAGAAACGGAGAAACACACCGTGGTCTATCTTCCACACATGGAAACCACACTCAGCAATAAGGAGGAATGGAGCATTATACAAGCCACGGCCTGGATGGGTCCCCTGATGTCAAGCGAAAGAAGCCAAACACAAAAGCCTGCACTCCAAGTTACTCCATATATGCAACATTCAAGAAACGGCAAAGCCATGGGGAGAGAAACCAGATCGGGGCTTGCCCGGTGCTGGAGGTGGGAGGGGAGAAGGCGGACCACAAAGGGACAGGAGGACGCATTTGCACACGTTGGAGACGGGTCTGTGTCACCTTGATCGTGGTGCTGGTGAAATGAACAGATCAAAACTCATCAAACTGTGCCTTTGAGGGTGAATCTTGCTCTAAGAAAACTCTACCCCAATAAACCTGACTTGAAACAGGGAATGATCCGGGCCCATTGCTATGCTTACAAAGTATTGTGTCGTTATAGGGAAATACCAGCTTCAAGGGCAGAAAGAAGTGTGTTCTTGGTTGCCCAGAGCAAGGGGGAGGGGAGGGATGGAGTGGGAGGTTGGGCCTAGCAGATGCAAACGAGTGTAAACAGGACGGACAAACAGCCAGGTCCTACTGTAGAACACAGCAGATGTTACTCACTACCCTGTGAGAAGCTGCAGTGGAAAAGAACACAAGAAAGAATGTATTACTATGGGTACGTGTAACTGAATCTCTTGGCTGTGCAGCAGAAATTCACACACACCATTGGAATTCAACCATACTTCAATTGAAAAAAAAAAAATAAGAGGGGTGAAGCAGTGTGTTCTTACCTGGACCCTGCCACTTTCTAGCTGTGTGATCCTGGGGAGGTCACCTTCCCTTTGTAAACCTCGGTCTGCTCACATGTGAAAGGCGGGTAACAGCAATTTTACAGGATGACCTGCACGCCACGTGTGGCAATGCTCTGTATGTCATGGTCCAAATAGGAACTGCCCTTAACCAGATGTCTTTTCTCTTGCATTGGCCCTCCGTACGGCATGTGATGTGATCCTGAGTCCACTTTAACCTGTCCATCTCACCTTCTCTACCGCATCAGGTGTGGGCTCTGTCTTTGATGCCCAACCCCCATCTCAATGTCAACCCATCCACCCTGGGGGGCATCTTTAAGAGTGGTCCTCAGTGAGCCCGGCTGGCCCACAGCCCTGTCAGCAGCTAGCCACCCCGTCCCCATGGATGCACTCACCAGATGTGAGCCTGGCTGGCCCACAGCCCTGTCAGCAGCTAGCCACCCCGTCCCCATGGATGCACTCACCGGATGAATGTAGGGAACAGCTCGGCGTTGACCAGGCACACCATCTGGAACACAATGGTGATCCCCATTCGGCCGACACAAGCTATCGTGATATTCAACCAGGGCAGATCTGGGAGGAAAGAGACAGAGGGTGTGAGAGCCAGAGGGATATACCCGCAGATGTGCCAGGGGAAGCCGTGACTGGGAGCTTGGACTTAAGAGCTGGAAGGGCCCGAAAGGCTGTCTTATCTGACCCCTCCAGATTTGGATCAGTAAACTTAGCCTGGTGGCTCAGATGGTAAAGAATCTGCTTGCAGTGCGGGACATCTGGGATTGATCCCTGGGTTGGGAAGATGCCCTGGAGGAGGAAACGGCAACCCACCCTAGTATTCTTGCCTGGAGAATCCCGTGGACAGAGGACCCTGGCGGGCTACAGTCCATAGGGTCCCAAAGAGTCGGACATGACTCAGTGACCACACTAACATTAAACGGAGTCCTGAGAGATTTGGGGACTTGATGACACTTGAGGGAAGACTTCACTGTGCAGAGGAAAGAATGTGCTTTTTTTGAATCTCAGCTGTGCCTCCTGTCAGCAAGTGACAAGGCAAATGGCTTACTTCTGCCTGCCTCGGTCTCCTCAGCTATGAAATGGGAATAATCTTACCCAACTTACAGGTGGTGGTGAGATTTAGAGATAACACATGTCAGCCGTGCGTTGTGACCACCCCACCAATCCTGGCTTTTTATTATCCTGCAATGGTGTCCTTTCTGACACAGCTCTTGAAACACAGTAGGTCCTCCACAACGTGGTTCCCTCGGGCAGAAGTCCTAGAGCTGGTGGACCAGATTTCTCATCCTCAGCACTCATTCCCCAACACATTTTTTAAATGTTTTATTTATTTATTTTTGATGGCACCGAGCCTTCGCTGCTGTGCAAGGGCTTTCTCTAGTTGTATGAGCAGGGGCCACTCTAGGTCTGATGCTGAGGCTTCAGGAGTTACAGCTTGTGGGCTCTATGACTTGGGCTCAGCAGTCTGACCCCTGGGCTTAGTGGCCCCACGGCATACGGAATCTTGCCAGAGCAAGGATCGAACCATTGTCCCTGCAGTGGCAGCTGGATTCTTAACCCCTGGACCACCAGGGAAGTCCTCAGAACACATTTTTTTTAACCCAAGCATCTTTCACTGGTCTGAGAGGGTGAGGGATGCAAACCCTCATCTCCGTCTAACAGACGGCTCTGCATTTTAGCGGCAGGTCCAGAAGCCTTCTTCTTCCTGGGGAGCCGTCAAAGCATTAGACACCGCCGTCTGCTTCGCCTGGATGTTAGGTGTTCACCCAGACCCCAAACCCCAAGTGGCTCCTGAGTCAGGCCGGCTCACTAAGAGAGCCTCCAGGGTCCCAGACAGTGTGTCATCTCACCCTCATCCCCACGAGCCGGCTACTCAAGGAAGACAGGCATCCATCCCCTCGCCAGCGGGAGGCTCTGGGGAGAGCCGGCCAGCGGAGTCTCTTCAGGTCTCGGCTGCCCTCTGCCTGGAGGAGAGCCCAAGTGGAGCCTTTAGTTAAGGCTCCTACAAGATGCAAGATAAGGGAGTTCACTCGGACACCTGGAGGAGGGCATTGGTCACAAATTCCGCAGCTTTGATGGATTTGGCAAGATGCTCTACTGGACATGCACGGCATCCTTGCCCTCAGAGGACCGCCCTGCCTCCTCTGGGCCCAGGTCACTCTCTCCAGCAGTCGGAGGGACCACTTACAACTGCAGTCCTGCCACGTGGCTTCCTGCCACACTTGGGATAAAACCCACGCTGGCATCTCTCCCTGTCTCCTGCTCACGAGGGTCTGGCTGCTCCTCCAGCGCCCAGCTCTCCCCATCCTCAGGGTCCTTGCTCTTGCTGTTTCCTTTCCTGGAAACCTCCTTGCCCGGCTGTTTAAATGGCTCATCCCCTCTTCACTTAGGTCTCCTAAGGTCACCCTGGACCACCATACGAAGAATTAATGCCCCATCCCTCTTCCTCCTTCTCTTTTCCCTCTAGAACTTAAGCTCCAAGAAGTGGAATCTTTCCCTGCTTTGCTCATGCCTGAGATCCTGGGGCAGAGACGCCACTCTGTCAAGTACAGAGAGGAGCTTCCCAGGTGGTGCTACTGGTAAAGAACCCAACTGCCAATGCAAGAGACATAAGAGATGCAGGTTCAAACCCTGGGTTGGGAAGATCCCCTAGAGGAGGGCACAGCAACCCACTTCAGTATTCTTGCCTGGAGAAACCCATGGAGAGAGGAGCCTGGTGGGCTCCAAAGGGTCTTTGCTCCAGAGAGTCACAAAGAGTCAGACACAACTAAAGTGACTTAGCATGCCTGCACGCAAATATATAGAAGGTACTTGAAATAGTTTCTGGAGCAGGAGACAAAGGCTCATCATCGAATGCGATGAGGACCAGTAAAGGCGAGTGGCAAAAGTGGGAGCCGGGAGAGGGTCCTGGGAGGATGCAGGACAGAGGACGTAGAACCCAAGCTTCTTCCAGGTGATAACCAAATGGCCTCAGATCCCAGGTTCCCTCTCAGCACTTGGCATTGTTATTTAAAAAACAGCAACATGCATATTTTGATTTCTTTTTTGATTTCTTCTGTGATTTGTTGGTTATTCAGAAGCGTGTTGTTCAGTCTCCATATGTTGGAATTTTTAATAGTTTTCCTCCTGTAATTGAGATCTAATCTTAGTGCATTATGGTCAGAAAAGATGCTTGGAATGGTTTTGATTTTTTTGAATTTATCAAGGTTATATTTATGGCCCAGGATGTGATCTATCCTGGAGAAGTTTCCATGAGCACTTGAGAAAAAGGTGAAATTCATTGTTTTGGGGTGAAATGTCCTATAGATATCAATTAGGTCTAACTGGTCTAATGTATCATTTAAAGTTTGCGTTTCTTTGTTAATTTTCTGTTTAGTTGATCTGTCCATAGGTGTGAGTGGGGTATTAAAGTCTCCCACTATTATTGTGTTATTGTTAATTTCCCCTTTCATACTTGTTAGCATTTGTCCTACATATTGCGGTGCTCCTATATTGGGTGCATATATATTTATAATTGTTATATCTTCTTCTTGGATTGATCCTTTGATCATTATGTAGTGGCCTTCTTTGTCTCTTTTCACAGTCTTTGTTTTAAAGTCTATTTTATCGGATATGAGTATTGCCACTCCTGCTTTCTTTTGGTCTCTATTTGCATGGAATATCTTTTTCCAACCCTTCACTTTCAGTCTGTATGTGTCCCTTGTTTTGAGGTGGGTCTCTTGTAAGCAGCATAGAGAGGGTTCTTGTTTTTGTATCCATTCGGCCAGTCTTTGCCTTTTGGTTGGGGCATTCAATCCATTTACGTTTAAGGTAATTATTGATAAGTATGATCCCATTGCCATTTACTTTATTATTTTGGGTTCGGGTTTATATTCCCTTTTTGTGTTTCCTTTCTAGAGAATATCCTTTAGAATTTGTTGGAGAGTTGGTTTGGTGGTGCTGTATTCTCTCAGCTTTTGCTTGTCTGTAAAAGCTTCGTATTTGAATGAGATCCTTGCTGGGTATAGTAATCTGGGCTGTAGGTTATTTTCTTTCATCACTTTAAGTATGTCTTGCCATTCCCTCCTGGCCTGAAGAGTTTCTATTGAGAGATCAGCTGTTATCCTTATGGGAATCCCCTTGTGTGTTATTTGTTGTTTTTCCCTTGCTGCTTTTAATAGTTGTTCTTTGTGTTTGATCTTTGTTAATTTGATTAATATGTGTCTTGGGGTGTTTCGCCTTGGGTTTATCCTATTTGGAACTCTCTGGGTTTCTTGGACTTGGGTGATTATTTCCTTCCCCATTTTAGGGAAGTTTTCAACTATTATCTCCTCAAGGATTTTCTCATGGTCTTTCTTTTTGTCTTCTTCTTCTGGGACTCCTATAATTCGAATGTTGAAGCGTTTCATATTGTCCTGGAGGTCTCTGAGATTGTCCTCATTTCTTTTAATTCGTTTTTCTTTTTTTCTCTCTGATTCATTTATTTCTACTATTCTATCTTCTATTTCACTAATCCTATCTTCTGCCTCCGTTATTCTACTATTTGTTGCCTCCAGAGTGTTTCTGATCTCATTTATTGCATTATTCATTGTATATTGACTCTTTTTTATTTCTTCTAGGTCCTTGTTAAACCTTTCTTGCATCTTCTCAATCCTTGTCTCTAGGCTATTTATCTGTGATTCCATTTTGATTTCAAGATTTTGGATCATTTTCACTATCAATATTCGGAATTCTTTCTCAGGTAGATTCCCTATCTCTTCCTCTTTTGTTTGGTTTGGTGGGCATTTCTCCTGTTCCTTTACCTGCTGAGTATTCCTCTGTCTCTTCATCTTGGTTATATTGCTGCGTTTGGGATGGCCTTTTTATATTCTGGGAATTTGTGTAGTTCTCTTTATTGTGGAGCTTCCTCACTGTGGGTGGGGTTGTATCAGTGGCTTATCAAGGTTTCCTGGTTAGGGAGGCTTGTGTTGGAGGTCCAGTGGGTGGAGCTGGGTTTCTTCTCTCTGGAGTGCAGTGGGGTGACCAGTAATGGGTTATGAGACGTCACAACAGATAACACAGAAATACAAAGGATCATAAGAGACTACTATCAGCAATTATATGCCAATAAAATGGACAACGTGGAAGAAATGGACAAATTCTTAGAAAAGTACAATTTTCCAAAACTGAACCAGGAAGAAATAGATAATCTTAACAGACTCATCACAAGCATGGAAATTGAAACTGTAATCAGAAATCTTCCAGCAAACAAAAGCCCAGGTCCAGACGGTTTCACAGCTGAATTCTACCAAAAATTTCGAGAAGAGTTAACACCTATCCTACTCAAACTCTTCCAGAAAATTGCAGAAGAAGGGAAACTTCCAAACTCATTCTATGAGGCCACCATCACCCTAGTACCAAAACCTGACAAAGATACTACAAAAAAAGAAAACTACAGGCCAATATCACTGATGAACATAGATGCAAAAATCCTCAACAAAATTCTAGCAATCAGAATCCAACAACACATTAAAAAGATTGTACACCATGACCAAGTGGGCTTTATCCCAGGGATGCAAGGATTCTTCAACATCCGCAAATCAATCAATGTAATTCACCACATTAACAAATTGAAAAATAAAAGCCATATGATTATCTCAATAGATGCAGAGAAGGCCTTTGACAAAATTCAACATCCATTTATGATAAAAACTCTCCAGAAAGCAGGAATAGAAGGAACATACCTCAACATAATAAAAGCTATATATGACAAACCCACCACAAACATTATCCTCAATGGTGAAAAATTGAAAGCATTTCCCCTAAAGTCAGGAACAAGACAAGGGTGCCCACTTTCACCACTACTATTCAACATAGTTCTGGAAGTTTTAGCCACAGCAATCAGAGCAGAAAAAGAAATAAAAGGAATCCAAACTGGAAAAGAAGAAGTAAAACTCTCACTGTTTGCAGATGACATGATCCTCTACATAGAAAACCCTAAAGACTCTACCAGAAAATTACTAGAGCTAATTAATGAATATAGTAAAGTTGCAGGATATAAAATCAACACACAGAAATCCCTTGCATTCCTATACACTAATAATGAGAAAGTAGAAAAAGAAATTAAGGAAACAATTCCATTCACCATTGCAACAAAAAGAATAAAATACTTAGGAATATATCTATCTAAAGAAACTAAAGACCTATATATAGAAAACTATAAAACACTGATGAAAGAAATCAAAGAGGACACTAATAGATAGAGAAATATACCATGCTCATGGATCGGAAGAATCAATATAGTGAAAATGAGTATACTACCCAAAGCAATCTACAAATTCAATGCAATCCCTATCAAGCTTCCAGCGATATTTTTCACAGAACTAGAACAAATAATTTCAAGATTTGTATGGAAATACAAAAAACCATGAATAGCCAAAGCAATCTTGAGAAAGAAGAATGGAACTGGGGGAATCAACCTGCCTGACTTCAGGCTCTACTACAAAGCCACAGTCATCAAGACAGTATGGTATTGGCACAGAGACAGAAATATAGATCAATGGAACAAAATAGAAAGCCCAGAGATAAATCCACACACATATGGACACCTTATTTTTGACAAGGAGGCAAGAATATACAATGGAGTAAAGACAATCTCTTTAACAAGTGGTGCTGGGAAAACTGGTCAACCACTTGTAAAAGAATGAAACTAGATCACTTTCTAACACCGCACACAAAGATAAACTCAAAATGGATTAAAGATCTAAATGTAAGACCAGAAACTATAAAACTCCTAGAGGAGAACATAGGCAAAACACTCTCCGACATAAACCACAGCAGGATCCTCCATGATCCACCTCCCAGAATTCTGGAAATAAAAGCAAAAATAAACCAATGGGACCTAATTAAAATTAAAAGCTTCTGCACAACAAAGGAAACCATAAGCAAGGTGAAAAGACAGCCTTCCGAATGGGAGAAAATAATAGCAAATGAAGCAACTGACAAACAACTAATCTCAAAAATATACAAGCAACTCCTGCAGCTCAATTCCAGAAAAATAAACGACCCAATCAAAAAATGGGCCAAAGAACTAGATAGACATTTCTCTAAAGAAGACATACAGATGGCTAACAAACACATGAAAAGATGCTCAACATCACTCATTATTAGAGAAATGCAAATCAAAACCACAATGAGGTACCACTTCACACCAGTCAGAATGTCTGCGATCCAAAAATCTGCAAGCAATAAATGCTGGAGAGGGTGTGGAGAGAAGAGAACCCTCCTACACTGTTGGTGGGAATGCAAACTAGTACAGCCACTATGGAGAACAGTGTAGAGATTCCTTAAAAAATTGCAAATAGAACTACCTTATGACCCAGCAATCCCACTACTGGGCATACATACTGAGGAAACCAGAATTGAAAGAGACACATGTACCCCAATGTTCATCGCAGCATTGTTTATAATAGCCAGGACATGGAAACAACCTAGATGTCCATCAGCAGATGAATGGATAAGAAAGCTGTGGTACATATACACAATGGAGTATTACTCAGCCGTTAAAAAGAATACATTTGAATCAGTCCTGATGAGATGGATGAAACTGGAGCCAATTATACAGAGTGAAGTAAGCCAGAAAGAAAAACACCAACACAGTATACTAACACATATATATGGAATTTAGAAAGATGGCAATGATGACCCTGTATGCAGGACAGCAAAAAAGACACAGATGTGTATAACGGACTTTTGGACTCAGTGGGAGAGGGAGAGGGTGAGATGACTTGGGAGAATGGTATTGAAACATGTATAATATCATGTAAGAATCGAATTGCCAGTCTATGTCCGATGCAGGATATGGCATGCTTGGGGCTGGTACGCGGGGATGACCCAGAGAGATGTTGTGGGGAGGGGGGGTGGAAGGGGGGTTCAGGTTTGGGAATGCATGTACACCCGTGGTGGATTCATGCCAATGTATGGCAAAACCAATACAGAATTGTAAAGTAAAATAAAAAATAAATAAATTTAATTTAAAAAAAAAAACAGCAACAACGAAAACCTCTACTCATTCATTCAGCTTTACCAGGATTCTAGAAACAGGGAAATAGGGGCAAATCGGGGGAGCCAATTTCAGATGCTCGGCACCTTTTCCTGCCTTCTTTGTCCCTGGTGGCCCAGACAGTGTAGCGCCTGCCTGCATTATGGGAGACCCGGTTCAATCCCTGGGTCAGGAAGATCCCCTGGAGAAGGAAACGGCTACCCACTCCAGCATTCTTGCCTGGAAAATTCCATGGATGGAGGAGCTGGTGGGCTACAGTCCATGGGGTCACAAAGAGTCGGACACAACTGAGCAACTTCACTCACTCGCTCGCTCATGAAAGGAGGGAGAAAAAAACCTGAGCTACCTTTTGCTACCTCTTAAAATTTCCAGCCTCCTCTGTAAAGTCTAATTCTTGAGAACAGGGATTTCATGGGATGTTTCTCATAATATCCTGCCCCCAAAGCCTGCCAAAATGACTCATTAAACCAACAACTGCAGAGCACAAGCAATAAAAACTGAGAAAATAGCAAATCTGCTCTCCTATTTTTTTTTAACATTTCTAAAAGTAACAAATGAGAAAGGCAATGTATGTACTCAAATTAAAATGGCCCAAACAATTCTACTTTGGCTTATCTTGGATTGCTAAGAATTATGGACTCAAGCAAACAGGCACCAAGATAGCTGGTGTTGAAAAGACTAATGATGCCAAGTGCTAGTGAGTCTGTGGAACCACTGGAAAGCTGATGCGTCACCGTGGGATCATGAACTGAAAGCTGTCTGGCTGTATCTACTAAAACTAACCTGTGTCCCACCCCCTGACCCAGCAAGGGAAGTAAGTGTCCACGAAAAGATGTGTTGGAATGTTCCCTGCAGTTTTAATCCAAATAGGCAGACACTGGATGACTTTAGATCTTCCCAACTCAGGGACTGAACCTGCATCTCTTACGTCTCTTGCACTGACAGTCAGGCTCTTTACCAGTAGCACTACCTGGGAAGCTCCTCTATGTACTTGATAGAGTGGCGTCTCTGCCCCAGGAGCTCAGCTGTGAGCAAAGCAGAGAATGTTCCTGCTTCTTGGAGCTTAAGTTCTAGAGGGAAAAGAGAAGGAGGAAGAGGGATGCAACTTTAATTCTTTGTACGGCGGTCCAGGGTGACCTTAGGAGGCCTGAAGTCAACAGAGGCCTGGATTTAGGGTGAGGGATTCCTACAATGCGAGACTGTCCAACAGTGAAAAAGTACAAGCGACACCCTCGTGGGACAACATGGGTGACCCTTGCAGACGCCACAATAAGTGAATGAAGGCGATCCAAAGCATAGGTGCAGTATGGTTCAATTGTATGAAGTTCAAGAACAGCCGACTTTAATCTTTGGTGGCAGAGACCAGAGCTGCGGTGACCCGGGCAGCGTTGGTGGTCAAGGAGGGTGAGGGACCTTCTGAGGTGCTGGAAATGTTCTTTATCTTGGCATAGGTTGCAGTGCCCAGGCATACATACAGGTGAAAAATTCATTGGCTTGAACATTTTAAAAGGGCTCATTGTCGGTATGCTGTACTTCTACTTAAAATTTTTTAAAAGGTAATTCTAGACTCAGGTAAGCACCTTGTCTTTGTTCCTGTTCCAACACTCTTCCCACGGTTCAACAACCCAGAAGACAATGGGCGTGGACCACTTACCGTGTGGGATAAAGATCATGAGGAAGCAGGCCAGCCCGGCCACCAGGTTGAACGTGGCCAGCGGGTAGCGGCGGCCGAAGCGGTCGATGGTGACGAGGATGATGAAGGCCGCGGGGAACTCGACAAGAGCAGAGTAGAGGAAGTCCAGGTAGAGGTTCCCGCCAGTGGCGCCCACATGCATGATGAGTCCCTGGTAGACCACGGAGCTGGTGAACCTGGGCAGCAGGAGAGGCGGGTCAAAGGTGAGGTCCTCGGAAGAAGAGAGATCCTGGAGACTGGCCAGGAGGATAGAGGCCCCTGCGAGCTGGAAGGAAGCATCCACTGCTGGATGTAGAATGTTCTAGACCAATATGAGAAGTAAGAAAATAAGTGAGGTCACTCAGTCGCGTCCGACTCTGAGACCCCAAGAACTATATATAGCCCACCAGGCTCCTCTGTCCATGGGATTTTCCAGGCAAGAATACTGGAGTGGGTTGCCATTTCCTTCTCCAGGGGGATCTTCCCGACCCAGGAGATCAAACCCGGGTCTCCCACATTGTAGGCAGACTATTTACCATCTGAGCCACCGGGGAAGTCTTAATATGAGACGCGGGGGGGGGGGGGGGGCATCAAGATCCAGACGGGGCCTCCTGGTTGAGAAGCTCCTTCCACAGTTTTTGTGAGCCTGTGACTTACAGGACAGACCCATGTTTCCAAGAGATGGCAAACGATGTAGCGACCATTGTTTACTCCTTACTGTGCCCCTGCGGGCAGCCCTGCTCTGAACCCCGCACGGGCCCTATCTCATCGGATGCCCCAAGCCTCCAAGGGAAAGGAGGGAGGGAGACAGCAGTGGGGAGTGAGCAGTTTCGGGATTCAGAGTGCTGTCTGAGCTGTGTGGTCTTTGTAAGTTAACCAGCCTCTCTGTGCCTCAGTTCCTTCAGCTGTGAATCTGTCTTGAGAATTCACTGAGGCCGTGGACCAGAAGGGCTTGGTGTAGGTGGGCACTCAGAGAAGAGCAGATTTTATTGCTGTCACGGTTGTCTTTCCCAGGGCCAGGATCCAGAGCACCACGGCGGGGAGGAGTCAGCCAAGTCTTCCCAGCTCCACAGTGGGGGCCCCCTGCGCACAGCACACCATCTTAAACCAGCAGTATTCCCTTCCTCTCTTTCACCCCATATCCCACGGCACACGACCCATTCACCCATATTTGAGGAAAGAAAAACCATGTTACAGAACATGGCGCACAGAAGGATGGGGACCAGCTCGGTCACTCTGACTCAGGGGAAAACGTAGCGTCCCATGGGTCACTTTTGGGCAAACTACACAATTCTGGAACATTGAATGACTCCATTGGTACAGTCATTCCTCACTACTATGGGGGACTGGTTCCAGGACCCCCAAGGGTACCAGAATCCGAGGATGCTCGAGTCCGTCGTGTAAATCGTGTGAATCAGTGTAGGATGGGCACACTCCCGTAAGATTGACACCATCGCTAGATTACTTGTAACACCTAACATAATATGAATGTTGTGTAAGTAGTTGCCAGCATGCAGCAGATTCAAGTTTTGATTCTGGGGACTGTCTGAAATTTTTTGACTATTTTTTATCTGCAGTTGATTGAATCCCCAGATGCAGAACCTGCAGATATGAAGTACTGACTGTGGGAAGAGATTTTGGTGGATAAGAAATTACTTTCTTATAGAAATGCAAATTGCCCATCAGTTCCAAAACTGAGGTCGCAGGGGACGTTTCTCATTACTACACTCCCCTGGTTTTATAAGGTCCAACTCTCGTGGCTCAGACGGTTAGGAATCTGCCTGCAATGCAGGAGTCCCCAGTTCGATCCCTGTGTCGGGAAAATCCCCTCGAGAAGGGACTGGCAACCCACTTCAGTATTCTTCCTGGAAGATCTCATAGACAGAGGAGCCTGGTAGGCTGTAGTCCATAGGGTTGCAAAGAGTCTGACATGACTGAACGACTTTCACTCACTTCACTCACTCACTCCCTGGTTTTATAAACCTGCATTCAGAGGAGTCTGGTATGCTTTTGTTTCTAGTCCTAAATTATTCCTGTTTGAAACAAAGTGTCAAGAGAATAAGAATGCACTGCCTGCAACTCGGTGAGTTTAGATGAACCTGGTGGGGCAAGGGGGAGCTTCTCTATGCCGGATTAAATGGTTAAATGGCAACAGTCATCTTCTACTCATAAAGAGACTGACCTAAGAGAAAGGAAGGTAGAACCCTGATTTTCCTGTACAAATAAACAAAACCCCCAAATCACAACAAACTCTGGGAGATGGTGAAGAACAGGGAAGCCTGGCGTGCTGCCATCCATGGGGTCCCATGGGGTCCCAAAGAGTTGGACGGGACTTAGCCACTGACCAACCAAACTGCAGTCAACAATGTGCAATGCTGCCATCTTCTGGCAGAACCCACAAACTGCAGGTACACACTGCTACGGGTAGAGGTGATGGTTTTTTTCCCTAAGTGTCTGACTCTTTGCGACCCCATGGACTATAGCCTGCCAGGCTCCTCTGTCCATGGGATTTCCCAGGAAGGAATACTGGAGTGGGTTGCCATTTCCTTCTCACACTCCTATAAAAATATCAGTCTGTCGTTGTTGGGCGTTTCCTAAGTTCTAAGCCTTTCACACGCATTATCACATTAATTCTTCCAACATGCCTGTGAGTAGATCCTATCATTGCCTCCATTGGCTGATGAGGAAACTGAGTCACAGAGATCACGAAGCTTCCTGAAGGTCACACAGCCAGGAAGTGATGGGCCCCCCGGGCCCGAGTCGCTGTAATGAAAGGAGCGGACGGGAGCAGGGGGCGTGTGCAGTAAGAGATGGTGTCCAGGGTCAGATGGCGCGAAGCCTTGCAGGCCGTGGAAGGAAGCTAGGTTTCTTCTCGGCGGATTAGGAAGACTATGAGGGTGTGGACAAGGAGGCGGTGCGATCCGTGACCAGGGGGGAACAGGAGTGCGAGCAGACCGCCAGCAAGGAGGCTACCGCACGAGCTGGACGAGAGCCGGCAGCACTCACGCCTAAGAGCACAGGCGATGAGAAAATGGCACATTCGCGATAGGTTTTCAAGACAGGGATTTGCGGAAAGCTTGCGTGGAGGGGTGTGAGAGAGCTGAGGAGACAGAATCACCGCCTCGACAGGAGTGCTAGGGGTGGAGATGGGACCCAGGCTGATACAGGAGAGGAGCAAGCCTTCCTGTCTGTGGGATCCTGGGCCTCCAACCCAAGAGGTACCACGGAGTCCGATGCTGAGAATCAAGAGAAACGCACCAGGCACCTGGCATGCTTGCAGGGGTTCCTGGGCCCTTCACACGGCGGGTACAAGGGCTCCCAGGGCCAGCCTGCAGACACAGGGCCTGGGGACCAGGAGACAACCCAGCGCCTAGAGAACTCAGGATGGACTCTGTGGAACACTGGTTACTCATTTTAAGCTTCCACAAATATTTACGGAGCGGCTGCTACGTGCCAGGCGCTGCCCTCGTCGTTGGAACCCTTATTTCACAGAAGGGCAAAGAAGGGCAGGGCGGCAGAGTGACCCCAGTGGAAGGGGAACCTGGATACTCGGCCCAGGGGTTTCCAGAAGTAACTGAAGGGCCACTGGGGTGTGGGGGAGCAAGCGCTGAGGTGGGGAGCTGACCCAGCCCCCCAAGGGAAGAGGGAGAAGACCCCATCTCAAGGAAGCCACCGGGGAGAGTGACACGGCCCCAGGGTGTGCAAGGGGTGCTAGGCGTGGACAGGCGTTTCCTAATCGGTGTGAAAAAAGCACGCATGTGCTTTCTGCAGGCTCTGTCGAGTCCTCAGACGTGAGGAAGTCTTCCTCCTTGACAGCCCGGAAAATGAAGTCACTCAGTCATGTCCAACTCTTTGTGACCCCATGGACTGTAACCTACCAGGCTCCTCCATCCATGGGATTTTCCAGACAAGAGTACTGGAGTGGGTTGCCATTTCTTTCTCCAATATCTCCCCAACCCAGGGATCGAACCCCGGTATCCCACATTGTAGGCAGACAGTTTACTGTCTGAGACACCAGGGAAGTACTGATGTCCTGGGGAATCCCTGAAATCTCATCTACCTACTGGGGCTAAGTCAGCACTTGGCTCCTGAAGCACGGGGTTTCTGGCAACCCTGTCACCTCCCTCCGGCTCACTGCTGACTTTTCTACATGGGGATTTCTTCTTACTAAAATGAGGCCTTGCCTCTACTGGGATGTCCTCAAGGGAGAAATACAGCTGTCTTTTTAAGAGCTCTTTGAGCAGAAAGCCATCTGGAAATGCCTTTTCACACCTCTCTTTTCCCCCCTCCATAAGTTGGCCCACCGTCTCTAATGTGTACCCGGGCATGCAGGGAAGCGCACGGGGCCTCGGAAAGACCCCTTACCAGAGGTACATCAGGATGAAGGTGTACTTCCTCAGGATGGGCGTGCGGAACAGGTCTGCGAACGAGGGGCTCAGCTTCTCAGTGACGTCCTCCTCTAGAGACAGCATCTAGGAGAGAGTCAGGGTGTCAGCCACATCCAGGCTGCCACCATGATCAGGAATCGCCATCAGAGCCCTTCGCCCACCCCGCCCCCCGCCTCCCACCAGCCACCACCCCAAGGTCAGTCATCATACTCATCACCCCGAAGAGTTCCAGTAGCTTCCCGCCTCCCCAGGCAAGTCCCACAGGCAAGCCCTAAGTCATCAGCCCAACCCAGCATTCAGTGAGGAGAGAAAACCCTTGCGAGTGAGTCACCTTCAGGTCGGCAGGAGGCAGCTTCCCGTTCTTTTGGGCAATGTGGTCCATGATCTTTATCGCCTCAGTGTTTCTCTTTTGCGATAACAGCCATCGGGGGGACTCGGGCACAAACCTGTGGACGCAGATCACCCCACTTGGCGTCTCCTCCAGAGCCCATCTGGGGTTCAGATCAAAAGAGAACCTCGCTGGAGCTGGCTCAAATGCATTCTTTTTTATAGCTGAGAAATATTGCTTGTGTATATGAACCACAGCTTCCTCATCCATTCGTCTGCCGATGGGCCTGTCTGACGGGCACACTCCCCAGAGATGGCTCCATTCCTTCATCTCCTTCACTGGCTCGTCAAGGAGCAGAGGCCTACTTTGTGGCTAGGTGAACTTTTGTCCGACTTTTAGCATCTCAGGCCTCTCTCTGGGTGATATGAATTTGTTTCTTTAAAGGGTGGCTGAGAGTGGCTCCCCCGCCCCGGGAATGAGGGCTACCCCATGACAGAGCACCCCAGATGGCGTGGGTGGCTGGAAGCCCCGGGCCTGCGGGTAGGACCGCCCTGGCTGTTGGGAAGATGGGTCCCTATGGGGACACAGTACCAGTAGCAGAAGAGCAGCAGGAAGATGGGCAGGGAGACGGCCAGCTGCAGCCAGCGCCAGTGCTGGAGGATGTAGGCCAGCCCGGAGAGCAGCACAAGCCCAATGGTGAAGGCCGTCTGGTAGAGGATCGCCACTGTCCGTCTGTAGCCCAGGCCCACGAACTCTGTGACTGAAACCGGAGAAACGTCACCTGGGGGCTCCCATAGGCTTTAAAATCCCCATTTGCTATCTGCAGCTCCCCCCGCCTTTGCACAGTGCAGTATTCTGTCTACGGGGCTCTCCTGCCCAGAACCTTCCTCCCATCAGCTCCAGGATTAGCTGGAGTATTTTCCATGACACTCCAGGGAGCGCTGCTAACACCACCAACACCTTTGAGTGCACCCCAGGGACCTGGCCCTGTCACAGGTGTTCAGATGCATCTCCAGCTCTGTGGGCACAGTCCCGCCCTCCTAACCTCACAGCCTCATGAGAGGTGGTGGACCAGACACACACACACTGTGTTCATCACACCCAGGTCTTGGCATGATGCGGGCCATGTGGGAAGAAAGCATAAATAGCCAGGAAGGTGGGGGAGTCTCCGGGGGTCGCAGATTTTCAGAGAGCAGTGGAGCAGAGCTCGTGGAGGAAATTTGAGCCATCAGGAGGAGCAGTAGTTAACTGGACCCGGAATGGGAAAGTGAGTTCCAGGCAGAGGGCTAGCAGCCCAGGTGAGCGCTGGGTGAGGTCGGGCCATGGGGGCCGTGCGCCCTCCTGGGGGTTCTCATAGGCTTTCGGAGAACACTGGCTTCAAATGCGGAAGGCACAGAGGTGCCGCAGCACAGGGGTGACACGATGTTATGTCTGCTAAAGGCCCCCCACCATGCTGCTGCCTGTGGGTGCCCCGGGGGTAGACCAGCGTGGAGCGGAGCCCAGCATGGTGGGGGGCCCGGCAGGAGCAGCAGAGGAGCGAGAGGGCTGTGGTGCCGGAGGTATTCCGAAAGGAAAGCAGATGAGGGGCTGGGGAGAGGGGCACAGGAGGAGCAGGCTTGGGGGTGGAGGAGGAGTCGGTCACGCAGACTGAAGGGGAGCCCCTGGTGCAGGACCAGGGAGAATGGGACCTCCGAGCAAGGCAGAGAGCCGTGGGAAGGAGGCAAGCCAGGGTAGCCCGCACTCGGTCACAGACAGGCCGCATTCCGGGTCTGTCTTCCTTTCTCTCTAGCCTGGGAGCTCCTTGACAGAGGTTGTTGTTCAGTTGCTAAGCTGTTTCCGACTCTTTGCACTGGCTTGTAGCCCATGGGATCACAGAGTCGGACATGACACCAACTTCACTGGTTGGTTGGTAGCCCATGGACTATGCATAGCCCGCCAGGCTCGTCTGTCCTCCACTCTCTCCCAGAGCTTGCTCAAACTCATGTCCATTCAGTCAGTGATGCCATCCAATGATCTCATCCTCTGTCACCCCCTTCTCCTGCCCTCCTTCTTTCCCAGCATCAGGGTCTTTTCCAATGAATCAACTCTTTGCATCAGGTGGCCGAAGTATTGGAGCTTTCGCTTCAGCAGCAGGCCTTCCAATGAACATTCAGGGTTGATTTCCTCCAGGACTGACTGGTGTCTTGAGAGTAGGTTGGGAGGCCTTATCTATCTCGGCATCTCCGGCCCTGCCCCTGTGCCTGCCACAGGGCAGCAGCCACACCTCACGGAGGAGAAGGGGCAGGCATGGCTCTGGGCTCCCCCTGGCGCCCTTCATCAACCTCACGGCACCGTGGTCCCCACATGGAGGATCCTGAGGCAGAGAGATTATGGAACATGCCCAGGACCACACAGCTGGTCAGACTTGGGTGTAGATTTGACCTTAAATTAATCCTTGTCACCAGGTGCCAAATACTGCACGTTCAGCCTCTAGATGGCTGGGCTGTTGCAGTTGATATGTGCTGAACTCACTGAACTAGTGTGTTCATGATTTCTTGGGGGAGGAACATGGGTTTTTTTTGGCCCTAGTGAACTATTTCTTAGAATGTCAAGCCATAAGAGACTGTTTTCAAATATGGCAAGACCTGGCAAAAACCTGGGCCATCCTCATGCTGTCTGATGTACCCATCCAGCCATCCATGGGCTGAGAGATACACAGGCGGCTATTATGCTTTCTTCTACAGAAGTATTTTTCATTTTCTATTCTTACTCTTCAGAGAAAACTTGAAAGAAAAAATAGTATATAGAATTACATTGTTTTACGCTTCAGTTTTTTCATCATTGTGTCTGTCTCTTTTTTGATTTGCTTGTTCAGTTGCCAAGTCATGTTCGACTCTTTGAGACCCCATGGACAGCAGCACGCCAGGCTTCCTTGTCCCTCACCACCTCCCAGAGTTTGCCCAGGTTCATGTCCATTGCATGGCTGATACTGTCTAACCATCTCCTGCTGTCTTCTGTCTTTCCCAGCATCAGGGTCTTTTCCAATGAGTTGGCCAAAGTATAAGAGCTTCTTTTATTTCCTCTTATATCTTCTCCCCTAACTCTTGCTGCTGCTGCTGCTGCTGTTGCTACTAAGTTGCTTCAGTTGTGTCTGACTCTGTGCGACCCCATAGATGGCAGCCCATCAGGCTCCGCCATCCCTGGGACTCCAGGCAAGAACCCTGGAGTGGGTTGCCATTTCCTTCTCCAAGGTGTGAAAGTGGAGTCGCTCAGTTGTGTCCGGGTCTTCGCAACCCCATGGACTGCAGCCTAACTCTTGAGTGTCCTTCAAACCAGTGGAGTTTGTTGTATTTCTTTTGGAGGAGGCTGGTTAGTTCATATTTAAAATGTTAAAATACTCTCCCACCTGTCTCCCCTTCCTACACACCCCCATCACTGTAAACACATCACATGTGATCTCCTTTTCCCAAACAGATTAGTTGATATGGAAACAAGGACCCGTATGAGTGGTTATATAAGTGTCTCTCAAACAAAGACACAGAGGCCATTCTGACAGCATACTCAGTTCCAATCACACAAAACAAATACAGCTAGCGAGGCCACACTTTCTCTAGGCTTCCTCCAAAACAAACCCGCCTGCACGTTCGGCTTCGTCCCATTCTACCTCACTGACCTCCCGGGCTTCTCAAAGTGGCTGGAAACCTCGGGCCAGCAGATGCTTACTCAGGGTGTAGCCAGCCGTCCAGCTGCCCTTGCTGACCAGCCCCTGCAGCAGGCGGAAGAGCAGCAGGGACGTGTAGTCTGGAGCCATGGCCGTCAGGACGCCGGAGATGGCGCAGGTGAGGGTGGTGGCCAAGAGGCACACTTTGCGGCCAAACCTTCCGAGACAACCAGACAGTGAGGTGAGTGCTGAGTGTTCACAGGGACGAAGGGACAGCAGGCGCTCTACTGGGAGACAAGACAGTTTCTCCGCGGCATCGTGCAGTCCATCACACATCGAGGCCCCTTCTCCAAGCCTGACCTGGTCCTCCCTCTGTGACAGCGACTGGCAACTCTTGCAGGTTTAACGAAGTCACTCTGAAGAGGAATCCTGACCATCTCAGTCAAGGACCAGGGTCTCCCTCTGTGACCTGCCCAGTCCTCAGACTCATCCCCTCTCGTTATCTTTGTATTTAGTAGATTGCATTACTATTCACAGACTTAACAGGGTGCACCAGAAATCAGGTCCCCCGCCCACCCACATAGTTAACCTTATCAATGCTCATAAGGTTTTTCTGGGGAAATATTCAATTCTAATAGTCTAATTATTGAAAAGTGATTTTCCTTTCTTTTTTAGTGAGTAAAGTGGGCCAACAAACACGTGAAGAGATGCTCAACATCCCTAGTCATCAGGGAAATGCAAATCAGAGCTACACGGGAAGTTGCTGTAAACACAGAACTCAACCGGCGCTCTGTGAGAACCTAGAGGCCTGGGGTGAGGGGGGTAGGGGGAGGTTCAAGAGGGAGGGGACATGTGTATGCTTATGGTTCATTCACACTGGCGTATGGCAGAAGCCAACACGATATTCTAGAGCACTTATCCTCCAATTAAAAATAATTTTTAAAAAACATTAAAAAAAACTACAATGAGATATCACCTCATGCTTACCAGAATGGCCATTATCAGAAAGACAATAAACAATAAGCGTAGGCAAGGATGTGAAAAAAAGGGAGCTTAGGACACTGTGGATGGGAATAGAAACTGAGGCAGCCATTATGGAAGACAGAAGCAACAGGATGAAGGTTCTTCAAAAAATTAAACATGGAACCACCATACAATCCAGCAATCTCGGGTCTGAATATTTCTCCAAAGGAAACAAAAACACTAATTCAAAAAGACATCTGCAGCCCCATGTTTATTGCAGTATTAGCTAAATTGCCAATATATGAAAGCAATATATGGAATATATTCCAATATAAGCAATACACGGAAGGACTGACTCTGAAGCTGAAGCTCCAATACTTTGTTTGGCCACCTGATGTCAAGAACTGACTCATTTGAAAAGACCCTGATGCTGGGAAAGATTGAGGGCAGGAGGAGAAGGGGACGACAGAGGATGAGATGGTTGGATGGCATCACCGACTCAATGGACATGAGTTTGGGTGGACTCCAGGAGTTGGTGATGAACACGGAGGCCTGGCCTGCTGTGGTCCATGGGGTCACAAAGAGTTGGACACGACTGAGTGACTGAACTGAACTGAACTGATATGGAAGCAACCTAAGTGTCCATCGATAGTTGAATGAATAAAGATGTGTGTGTATAGATATGTGTATAGATATTATATATTATTATTTATATTTATATTATATATATATATGATATTATATATATGTATACAATGCGATAGTGCTCAGCCATAAAAAAGAATGTATTTGTGACAGTGCAGACGGACACGGAGGGTAAAGCTCTAAGTGAAAGCAGTCAGAGAAAAACGAATACCATGTGACCTCACTCATACGCAAGATTTAAGAAACAAAACAAATATAGC
>NW_024070188.1:82944242-82979664 GCF_014754425.2 Oryx dammah | reverse complement strand
CTCATACGCAAGATTTAAGAAACAAAACAAATATAGCTTCTAATGACAATTATCTACTCCTGAAAATAGATAAATAAATAGATAAATACTAAAAATATTCGTGACGGAACCATTCACTCTACCTACTTCTCACATGCAAAGATGATTAACACGCTTTAGGGAAATACTTCGGGGGGAGAAAGAGCTGTCCACACACAAAAATCCACTTCCTCATCTCTCATCTCCAACCTCCCACTGACACTGTCCTTGCTCACCAGCTTCTACATGTTGAACTTCTCTCTGCATACCCTCTTCTAGCTTATCTCAAACCTGGTTTATCGCTTTAAATACAAATTACTGGTGGAAAATCCCAAATATTTAACTCCAGCCTGAACCTTATGTATCCAACTGTCTACTTGGCAACTCTTCTCTGTCTCACAGGCTGCTCTGAAACACATCTCCTAAAAGCTGCAGAGGAGGATATTCTTAAACCTCTCTGTCTCAAATAATGGCCCTGCCCCCCTCCACCCATCTGCCAGAAGCATAATCCTTGGCTTTCTGCCCCCTCCCTCTGAGCCCTGCATCCCAGCTACACAAACCTGCCTGCGGTCTCAACCTCTGAAGTCCCCCCTAAGTTCCCAGCTTCCCCCCATCGTCTTGCCCCACATGGCCCCGCACTCCCTACCATGTCGAGTCTCAAGTTCTGCAAAGATTCCCTCTGGCCACTTCTCCCACCTCCGGCCGCTGAAGTCCCTTCTCCCCACGGTGTTGACTCTGTGCTTGGTCGGATCCACCTTTACATACCTGTCTGCGATGTAGCCGACTCCCAGAGAGCCCAGGAAGAAGCCCAAGTTCACACAGGACTGAAAGAGGTCGACCTTCCAAGAGTCATCACACACCAGGTTAAACTGCGGGTCGGAAGGGCCAAGACATACAAGACCATTTGTAAGTTAAACTACACCTACCATTTTCCCTGCAGAAAATGTCAACACACTACACAAAATGTGGGATCCCGGGGCCCCTCACAGCCTTTCCTTTCACCACATTTTCACAAGACAAATGCAAGTGTCATTATATGCCTAATATCTTTATCTTGGGTTTACCCTCAATATGCACTAATTAAAGAGTCTGTTGCCAGGTATCCCTGATAGCTGTCAAAGGACAGGGTGGCCAAGTGGTAAGGTTTCTAAAGAAATACAGCAAAGTAATTATCCAAAAACGAAAATGATGTAAAATAAATATGATGTGTTTCCCAGAATTGGTAAAAACCCTTAATTAAGAAAGCTGAGCGCCAAAGAATTGATGCTTTGAACTGTGGTGTTGGAGAAGACTCTTGAGAGTCCCTTGGACTGCAAGGAGATCCAACCAGTCCATCCTAAAGAAAATCAATCCTCAATATTCCTAAGAGGGATTGATGCTGAAGCTGAAATTCCAATACTTAGGCCACCTAATGCAAAGAACTGAGTCATTGGAAAAGATCCTGATGCTGGGAGGGATTGTGGGCAGAAGGAGAAGGGGACGACAGAGGATGAGATGGCTGGATGGCATCACCGACTCGATGGACATGAGTTTGAGTAAGGTCCAGGAATTGCTGATGGACAGGGAAGCCTGGCGTACTGCAGTCCATGGGGTCACAAAGAGCTGGACATGACTGAGTGACTGAACTGAACTGAATCACGTTTTATTCCATAAATTCTACCCAATAATTGTGTAAATTTGTCATGGCTGATGGCACTGTGAGTATCAACGTGAGCATTTCTTAGCAAAGACGCAGAGGCCAGCTGGTGGGGGCTTCTGGGGAGCAGCCCTGTGCAGCCTTGCATGCTGAGGGCCTCGGTCTCCTGTCTGGAAGGCATGTGTGGAGCTGCTCCTATCACCCACTGTGGGCGCTGCAGGGAGAATCCATGTGCCCGTGGTTTAGTCGATACTGAACCATTTAACTTTTTAAATGGAGGCTTTACTTTTTGTTGTTCAGTCGCTCAGGCATGTCTGATTCTTCAACTCCAGGGACTGCAGCATGCCAGGCTTCCCTGTCCTTTACTATCTCCTGGGATTTGCTCAAATTTATATCCATCGAGTCAATGATGCCATCAAGTCCGTGATGCCATCGAACCATCTCATCCTCTGTCACCCCCTTCTCCTCCTGCCCTCAATCTTTCTCAGCATCAGGGTCTTTTCCAGTGAGTTGGCTCTTCTCATCAGGTGGCCAAAGGATTGGAGTTTCAGCTTCAGCATCAGTCCTTCCAGTGAATATTCAGGGTTGATGTCTTTTAGGATGGACTGGTTGGATCTCCTTGTAGCCCACGGGACTCTCAAGAGTCTTCTCCAACACCACAGTTCAAAAACATCAGTTTTTTGGTGCTCAGCTTTCTTTATGGTCCAGCTCTCACTCCAGGTGTTTATTCCCTTGAAAATTCAGCTGGAAGCACACCGCCCTGGGGAGTTTCTCCTGCTGCTCTTTGGTTTGTCTGCGGCCCTGGGCCCTGTCAGTGGAACTCGGGAGAGGCCGCTCCTGGGAGTTGTTATCTCGCTGGCCCAGGTCAGCCTCTCCAGCGGCCTCTCTGGAGCCTCCACCTACGTCACCCAGGACGATGTTCTGTGCGTACTAGATGCCCCCAAAGCCACAGGGCAATGGTTTGGGGGTGTTTGTTCTACTCTTTGCAATCAGCATCTTTGTAAGATGTCTCTGCCACCCTCCCTGAAATGCCCTGTGTGCCATTCTGCTCTGGGGGCGTGCAAAAGCCAGGGAGCTCATGGAACTGGAGGAAGGGGGGCCTGGTCTTCCCTACTGACGCCGCCTCCCTTAAGAACTCTGCCCCCAGCTACGCCAAGGGGCTCTGTCTGCAGGCACCTGCCTGCCCCCTGTGATCCCAGACCCAGCCACTGTCCTTGGGGCCCCTCTGTGCCCCTAGGAAGACAGAAAGCCTTGGGTTTGTACAGGGGGCACACAGGATGGGGTGGAGTCTCCTAGGTCGGGTCCCTCTCCCTGCTGGGACTTCACTGGGGATTTCTCCAGGGCCAGGCTGTATGGTGGACGTGACCCATAGAGCAGCAGGCTGGCCAAGCTCACGGGGCACAGAGTCACCCAGCGTCCTCGTTAGAATCCAGGTTCCCGTGGGTTCTGTCTCAGCAGATCATGGGTTGGAATCCAGGTGATCCCAGGGATCAGGTGAGTTGGGAAACCAGCACCTTCCTGCCCCAAATGGACCCTGACCTCTGCCCTCAGGGTGGGGAGGGACGGGGAGCTGGGTGTTCAAAGAGATCAGCTCATCGTCTTTCCTTCAGCCAATTCCAACGTCCAAGGCAAGGCCATGTTAAAGATTATTTCTGCAGAAATGAATAACTAGGGAGGGTTCTCCCCCAAATAAGCTTCAGCTTAGGCTAAGGGGAGGAGGCAAAAGTTGGTGTGAAGCAGTGGGAAGGGTGAGTCAGAGGAGGCGCGTTCCGCCCAGGAGAAGCGGTCCTCCACTCCTGAGGCCCCGCGTCTCATCGCCTACATCACCTCCAGCTGGGTCCCACCCCAAGTACACTAGTGTGCCCCCAGCTGAGCCCTAGCCACAACCCCAAACCGTCTCCCCCAGCCCTCCCCGGAGTGTGTGGGTCCCACCATCAGCCAGTCGGGGCTGTGTCCCCTCCCCAGGCCCCCGCCCAGCCCAGGCCCCCCACATTCATGACCTGCTACTTCCCTGTGTCCCAGCCTCATTGTTCAGGGTCTCAGCCGCCCTGCCTCCCCGGCCAGGACCCTCTGGCAAATCGGGCTCCTCCTCCTCCCCAACCCCTGCCAGGTCTGCGTCTCTAAAATCGATCCTTCTTTTTGATCCTGTGACAGCCGCGTTGACTGACAGCCCTGCCAGGGCCCATGTCGGCCTCTTCCAGCTCTCCCCACCTCTGGGGAGCGTCACCCCCACTCCCCACCAGAGCCTGGACCATTCCCAAGGTCCAGTGAGGACTGTCTTCTTCCTCTGCCTGAACTGCCACTTGGCACAAAGGTAGGGTTGCCAGTTTTAGAGCAAAAAACATATGGGGTGCCCCTCCGAACTGGAATTTCAGATAAACAATACTTTTTTTTAGTACAATCATGTCCTCAGCAGTATCTGAATCCCCAGCCTCAGCTGTCAGTATCAAATGTTATGCAATATCTCGGACCTAATTATCCTAAATAAATATTCGTTGTTTACCCAAAATTCAAATTTAATGGGCATCCAGCATTTTATCTGGTGACCTGATGTAAGGTCTCAGCACTCTGGCCCAAAGCTGAGCCACCACCATTCTGTTCATGACTCCTCTACTGAATTCCAGTCAATTCAACAACTATTGCTCCCTGAACGCGGTCCCTGTCCCCTCTCCCCTGAGCTTCGGTTCACACTCCCCGACGCACCCTGTTTGCTCCCCTAGCAGCTCAAAATACCACCCTGGGCCCCATTCAAATACTCGGTCCTAAGGACGTACTGTGTAGCACAGGGAATTATACCTGATATTTTGTAATAACCTAGAAGGGAAAAGAATCTGAGAAAAATAGATATCTATGTGTATATAACTGAGTCAGGGAGGTGGCACAGTAACCCACTCCAGTGTTCTTGCCTGGAGAATCCCATGGACAGAGAGGAGCCTGGTGGGCTGCAGTCCGTGGGGTCGCAAAGAGTCGGACACGACTGAAGCGACTTAGCCTGGGACGGCATAGCTGAATCACCTTGCCTGAAACTGACACAATACTGTAAATCAACTACACTCCAGTGTAGAAAGTCTGCCGCCTCCTGCGGGAAGACCCCAGCGGCCAGCTGAATGGTAAGGTCCCCCTCCTTGTCTGAGACACTGATCTTATTCTCACGGTCACCACCCCTCCCTTGCTCCCTGGAGACTGCAAATTCCTTGAACCTCACGGGCTTCTTCTGTGTCCCTCCTGGCATCATACCCAGTGCCAGAACAGAGGAAAAGCTCAGGACATGGTTACTGAGGGAATAGATGGAGGAGTGAATGGATGAATTCATGCATCTAGCTGATCCTTTCCAAGCAGAGTGTGCCTCAGCCAGAGAGAACAATACATCCCCGTCTGGGTCTGTGTTTAGATTCCCAGCAAGAAGTACGGCCAGTTCAGCATCCCTGGGAGGCGAGTCCTCTACCTGGACATCTGCGGTTGGAGGACGGTTGGAGACAGAATGTCTGAGCAAGGGCACCCACACCTGCTCTCCACCCCCCAAGACAGCAGGCCGTGGGGCAGGAGGAGTGGACACAGCGCTTTTCTCCAGCTAGACGTGTGCTGCTCAAGCCACTCAGCTACCTTGTTTCAGGTGAGCAGTTTGCTAACAGACAGACTATGCATAGTTCTGGTCTGTGGCTTTACCAAATGGCTTCCCTGGTGGCTCAGATGGTAAAGAATCTGCCTGCAATGCAGAAGATCCAGGTTCAATCCCTGGGTCGGGAAGATCGGCTGGAGAAGGAAATGGCAACCCACTCCAGTATTCTGGCCTGGAGAATCCCATGGACAGAGAAGCCTCGCAGGCTACAGTCCATGGGTTTGCAAAGAGTCAGACACGACTGAGTGACTAATGTGTCTAAATGTCTCCTGTGACTTCACCAAGCGACCTTGAGGTCAGTTTCCAAGTGCCCATGCTTGACACAGCATAGCATTTTCCAAAGGGCCCATGAAGGAAAGAAATCTGCTGGCTTCTCGGTAAGATAGTCTCAAAGCAAATGCTCAGATAACCCACTAACCTATCCAGGCAAGTGCTCTGCCACCATCCTGCTCTCCTGTGGGCCATGGAGGGGACACCCAGTGCAGCTGGGTGCTGGACACCCAGGGGTGCTGACCCGGCCACTCTTCTGGATTGTCTGATCAGCACCTTCGCCGTCCTCGGCTGACCCCTGGGAAGCAGGGCATTGTCATCACTGGTTTACTGATGAGGGAACTGAGGCTCAGAGAGGCTGAGTAATCTACACAGCGACACTCAGCCAACTCGGGGCATGGCGGGGCTCAATCGGACTCCAGGGCAGCTTCCACACCGCTCAGAGACCAGCATTGAGCTGTCACATGTCCACGGCTTGTGAATGGAGGGAGGGGGCCTCGCATCTCTGATGGTGGGGCCGCTGGCCCCCAGGTGGATTCTGCAGGCCCGTGGAGAAGCCAGTGGGGCAGAAGGGTGAGGGAGCCAGTCTCCCTCCCTGGGGGTCCCCCATCCAAGAAGTCCAGCTCAGCCAGGCAGGCGATGTTGTCTCTGAGCCCCAGTTCCCTCCTCTAACACCCAGGGTGTGCGGAGGATTGAACAAGGGACGAACAGCAGTGCCCGGGACGGAGTTCAGAGAGCACGACCTTGCTGCCTCTTTGCTGATGTGGGGTCGAAGCCTGTAGGATCCATCATGTTTCCGCTCTGCCCTGAAACCTGCATCATCATCCCCGCAGCGAAGGCCCACTCTTACCTCAGTCACAATGGAGGAGCCGGACGTGTCGTACACCCAGCCCTGCTCGCAGGGGCCCAGGGGCAGGGCGCTGCCATTGGCGGCCAGGCCTGCCAGCGGGTCCAGGCAGCCGAGGGCGCTCTGGTTCCAGTCCACCTCGTAGCGGAGGCACTGGCCCTCGGGCCCCGGGCCCGGCACCGTGTAGTTGAGCTCCTCCGCCAGGCTCCAGCCGCATCGCCGGCTCAGCTCCGCCACCCCCGGGCTCCGGCAGCGGTGGTCCGGGGTGAAGGCCAGGAAGACAATGCCCACATAGATGGGGGCGAAGGCGGCTGAGAGCAGGCATAGGATCAGGAAGGTTTGCTTCTGGAACCAGCCGAACTCCCCGACCTGCTCCAGTACGTCATCTACGGTGAGCATGACTGAGCCTCCACGCACATCGCTCTGAGCGGACAACAGCAGCCACAGGGCCCGGGGTCAGGGTCTTATGTGGGTTTCTCTGCAATGGGCTGGTCTGAAGTCGAATTGCTGTCTAAGCATCTTGGCTTCTGCCCTTGGAAGCCAACCAAGTTGGAAACAATCTTTCACCCGCAGGGCAGGTTTCAGACAGGGATAGGAGGATGATGATTGGTCAGACTGCTGGGCTGGGGGAAGTCACCTGGGCTGAGGACCTGATTCTGTGCCACTGGGGTTCCCAGAGCCAACGGAGTGAGCGAAGGTGGCCATGACCCTCCCAGCAGTCTCTCTCAGGCTCTTCCAGAGATCCTCTGCTTGAAAGCTGTTTTATCATCCAGGTAAACAAGTACAGCACACTGCTGTCGGACCTGCTACTCACAATGGGCTGTCTCAAGCAGTGTGCATGGAGGGTCTGGCCATGGGCGATGGGAGAGCCACGCTTCCCAGACTGACTCACTTCCCTACGTCCTTGTCCCAGGGTAGGACGACTGCCTTCTCCGGGACCCACAAAGGACTTCTCCTGGCGTCACTATGTCCGCAGGCAGGCTCCTGGCTGCTGGACTGTGATGCACCCACCCTGAATCCCTAGGAAAGTGGGCCACAGGGGCCCTCTGAGCCCTCGTTCCCGGGACCCTCATTTCTCTGCTCCGTGGACGTGGGGAGCTGGCCCCAAGCCCAGCGGTGCACCAGCTGCTCTGGTGAGACAGGAGGAGGCTGCAGCTCTGCAAACTACTTCCCTACTTGGGCTGAGCACCGACTGGGGTGCGGTGGGAGGGGAGAGGGTGGGGAGGAGGGCAAACCTCCCCAAGGCATCAGCTCACCCAGGCCAGGCGCTGCCCTTCCTGCCTGAGTGAGATAATAGAACTGTGTCTTCATCACCCCTCCCTGTTCTTGGCGCAGGGCCCCTGAAACCCTTAACACTTCCTAGGAGTGTCTTCTGTTCAACGAGGTGACTCTGGGTGGGCTTGTGGGTGGCTCCTGGTCATGGGTAAGACCAAGCTATGATTGTGTGCTAGGGTCTTCCCAGGTGGCGCTAGTGGTAAAGAACCTGCCTGCCAGTGCAGACACAGGAGATGCAGGCTCTATCCCTGGGTGGGGAAGATTCCCCTGGAGAAGGAAGTGGCAACCCACTCCAGTGTTCTTGCCTGGAGAATCCCATGGACAGAGGAACCTGGCGGGCTACAGTCCACGGGATCGCAAAGAGACTCTGGGTGGGTGCCTGCCTGCAGGTAAGCCTGTGATTAGAAACTTGGAACTTTCAGCCCCATTTCCCCACTCTCTTGCGCAAAAAGGGCTGAAATGGTCGGTCATGGGCCATGCCGATGGGGTGAAGCCTGCATAAGAGCCCCACTACCCAGAGTTCAGAGCAGTCATATCCACACCCCAGGTCCGTGGGGACCTCAGCTCCTGCACTGGGACCCACCCCCCACCCCCCACCCCCGCCCTGTGTGTCTCCTCTCCTGGCTCCTCCGATGCTGCACCGTATTCTCTAATAATCTGGTGGACAAGTCAACATTTCCCTGACTTCTGTGAGCTGCTCTAGCAAATCAGAAGCTCCCCCATGGCTTAGTTGGTAAAGAATCCACCTGCAGTGCAGGAGACCCGGGGTCGATCCTTGGGTCAGGAAGATCCCCTGGAGAAGGAAACAGCACCCTACTCCAGTCCTCTTGCCTGGAGAATCCCATGGACAGAGGAGTCTGGTGGGCTACAGTCCATGGGGTCGCAGAGAATTGGACACGACTGAGCAGGTAACACTTTCTCACAAATTAGTTTACTCCAAAGAGGGAAGCAGTCAGAGGACCCTGATCTGTAGCCAAGTCAGGCAGAACTGTGGGTCACCTGGGGCCCTAATAGTGACTAGCATCCGAGGGGGCACGGTCTCATGGGACCAAGCCCTTAACCGGTGGGGTCTGAGGCTCTCTCCAGGCCGAGGGGGGTCAGAAGTGGGTTAAATTGTGGGACACCTAGCTGGCATTGCAGGCAAGTGTCTGGTGTGGGCAAAAGCCCCGCATTCGGTGACCTGAAGTGAAGTGTCCTGGGAGAGGAGTGAGGAGGACTCACGGGAGAAAGGAGAATGGGGTTTTCCTACACATGAGGAAGTCACTGCATTTCTCCACCACAAGCGGCCCTGAACACACGGGGCTCCCCTGCCTCGCGTCCTCAGCTTGGGAAGCAGTCGGCCGCTAAGGCCCTGCTCTCAGCTCGTCGTGGGGAGGAAGCAAGCAGGGCCCTCCCTGTATCCACTCCCCAGGCCGGGCCAGACCCACCACGCACTCTTCCCCAAGGAGACGGCAGCCACCCAGGTCTGGGCAGAGCTGCCCTCCCGCTCTCAGTGTCCTGAGAGCTCTTTTCCCCCTCGGACCCCAGAGCAGGGAGACCTGTGCACGGCTCTGCGTGGCTCCCCCTGACCCTGTCTCCAATCCCCTCGGCCAGGGGCACATGGGGGTGGCCGGTCATCCTGGGGTCCAGACTGCAGAAGCGACCCAGGCTGGTGGGTAAGTGCCGCTGGGAAAGGCCAGTGCCACCATCTTCACTGGCATCGGGGGTAACGGGCCAGACTCCTCTCTGAGCACGATATTCACTACATGATCCCATGAGAACCCTCGAGGTTAGAAGCATGTTAGAGACAAGAAACTGAGGCTCTTGTCTGCTGTCATGCCACTGGCTCTTGGCCAGTTCTTAAGAAATCAATTCACTGAAAGCCGCAGGGCTAGTGACCAGTGACAGTGTTTCCAGGACTCTTGGGCTGCAGCTCAACTCACCCAGCAGCCCAAAACACAGATTTTGTGCAAGACATGTCCTTTGTTGCAGGACAGTTCACCCCAGGCCTTGGGACCTCCTGAAGTTAAGGACAGAGGCCGGGCTCCCCTCTGGGAAAATAGAAAAGGAACAGGCATTCGGGGCAAGCCCAGAGCTGCAGAATGAAAGCCTAGCCACCAGGGATTCCCTAGGTCTGGATGACCTCCCAGTGGACTGACTTCAACATGACTGGGCTGATTTTCCAGGAGGCCTTTGGGGAGATGGGCTGGCCTGCCTCCCACCCTGTGGCCCCGAAGCTCCTGCGTCATAGGGCGCCCCTCCCGCTGGGCTGAGGTGGGGACATGGTGGCTGGGGGACCGTGGCTGTCCCGGGCCTGGCCCCAGAGTTGCTGTTTCCCTCTCTGTGCTGTCCGGAGGGGTCCCCCGGTAACCCTGGAAACTTCTTCCAAGGCAGCATGGCTCCACGAGGCCATCAGAGGACAGGCATTAACTCCAGCGGGGAGCGCGGAAGCCACCAGAGGCGTGGGAACAGCATGGGAGCCTGTGGTGAGGCTCCAGCCAGGCCCTTGGGGTCGAGGCCTGTCTTAGGGGCAAAGTGCGTTCCCTGCACCTCAAGCTCCTTCCCAAAGTCAGGCCAGCTCTGCTGGGTCTGCGTTTCCTGCCCCAAAGTCCTGACACTGAAGGCTGCTGGGCAGAGTGCTTCCTTCTCCCAGGCCTCGATCAGTTTTTGGTTTTTTTTTTTTGATGGTTGAGGATGGTTTATTAAGCTGTGCCTTAGTGCAGATGCCAGGGTTTGCCCACGGCGCTTACTGTACAAGGCCCTGATGTTCTGCCAATTTTTCTTGGCAGAAGTCTTCTACCTCCATTTCCTCCAGGGACTGGGATGGTCCTCCCAGTGGTCTGTGTCTGCCTCACCTGCTGTGACAGTCCTCTTTGGCCCCGCCTGTCCCGGGACCTGGACACAGAAGAATCACTACATCCTGACTTACCCGCCCCGCCCCCAGAGCTCCAGGGCCCAGGGCCAGTGCCCACAGATGCCACCCCTGGGGCTGGGGGTCTCTGGGGATTGGGGGCTGGCCCAGCAACATCGGCAGAGGCCAGGGAGGACGCGGGCATCACCTGGGTCTTCAGCTCTTTTCCAGATGAGGTGAGAACATTCCAGGACCAGCCTCCAGACACTGTTCTGAAACCTTGTCCAAGAGATCCTGGCTTGGGCCTCAGCTACCCACCACCCTGTCCCACTAAGGAACCCACCCACCCACTCACTCTCTGCAAAGTAGAGCTCCTGCGGTCTACCAGGCCCTGCTCTTGGCAGGGAGAACAGAGCCATGAACAGAAGAACCAGCATCTTAGGGCAGAGATCCGAGCTCAGCGAGGGAAGTAGGGAGACAGTGTCTTCGCAGGTAGGAAGTGCTACGGAAATCTTGAGCAGGAAGGAGTGGGGGGCTGCAGCCTTAAGAACCAGCAGTCAGGGGTGGCCTCTGGGATGCTGAGCCTCCAGGGAGACAGGAGAATGAGCTCTGGGGGTGGGAACTGGAGGACAAACGTTCCAGAGAGAGGAAAAAGCAGGGGCTGGGCAGGCTGAGCAAGAGGCCCGTGGGGCAGCCACAGAGCCAAGCCAAGGGAGCAGGACTGAGGCCAGAGGGGCCACGGGCCTGGACACAGGGCCCCGCAGGACCGGGGCTTCACCCAGGGGCGAGGGCAGCCCCTCAAGGCCATCTGAGCCAAGCCCGGGGAAGCTGCCACTGCCCAGGGGGCCCAGGGGGCTGGACCAGATGGCACCAGCAGGGCTGGAGAGAAACGCATTCAGGGTCTGATTGCAGGTGGAGGTGGGAGAATGTGCTGATGGGCTGGATATGGGCTGTGAGAGCCAGTGAGGGGTCCAGAGGTGCCAGGTGTTTGGCCCAAGCCTCTGGAAGGACGGCCTTCCCTTGACTGAGGGCACGGGAGACGTCCACAGAGTGTGTGGACAGCACACAGGCAGGGAGGGGCTTTAGAGTCATTTAGATCCCACCTCCATCAGTACACCACACATCTGCTAAGCCTTAACATTCACGCCTGTAAAATGGACCAACACTCACCCTCCCTCCTGCCCTGGGTGCGGCCGAGAGGATCAGGAAAGCCTGGGGTGGTGGGTGAGCTTTTCCGCAGAGGCTCTTCAGGGCCATCTAGTCTCTGCAGAGGGTTCCCTTCCATCCAAGCTCTAACACCACCCTGGATGAGACCTAAATGAAGGCACGTGCTTTCTGGCTCCCTGGAGAGTTTCATTTCGGGACACAGAAATTTTTAGTTTCATCCACTGTCCTGTGTCGTGTGAGATCCTTATTTTTGTCAACCATTTTTTCAGTACCACGCTATTTACTGAAAAAAAATCTGTGTCTAGGTGGATCTGTGCAGTTCAAACCTGTGCTGCTCAAGGGTCAACTGCGCTTCAGCATCAGGGCTGAGGGTCGGTTTCTTGGGGACTTTGACCCCAAGGAGAGTGGTGTTGTGGGGACACAAATGGTGGAGGCAGGGAGCAAAGCCTTCCTCTGGGGAGGGCAGGTGAGAGGCAGACGGGGCCCACTTGGCCATTGTCATTGTTAATCATCTGTGTGCCCTCGCAGAGTCCACCACAACCCTGCTCCATGGGACCTGCCGGGGAACCACAGAGCCCCGCCCACCGTGACAGCATCCCCGGTGGGCGGTCCACACACCCCCAGGTCCCAGGGACCACCGTGTGCCGCTCCTCTTCTAGGAGACTCGCCGGCCACGCTCCCTACTCTGACTTCACGTGCACTCAGCCATCTCCCCTTCAAAAGACCTTCTGCCTCGTACCAAGAAAGGCCATTTCCCTTTAAATTCAGGCTTTTCCAAACTTTCTTAAACCTAAGTCCTCTCCAATGTTTGCAGAACCTCTGTCAAAAGCCACACAGAACAAGTGTTCCGTGCGGGGGTCCCTGTGGGGAGTGCGGCTGTATGAGACAACGCGGCAGTCAAAACGTGCTCAAGCATGCCTTCTTTCATCCTGAGCCCCTTCCCCGGTGCTTGCGGCAGGAGTCCGAAAGCCACAAGGTGGGCAGAGCGGCACAGCGGTGGGCTGGGCAAGGCCAGCCCTGAGCGGAGGGCGCTCGTCAGGGGTGGCAGAGGGTGATCGTGGGTGAGGAGGGCGACCTCACGTCAGGGTCACGAAAGTCAAAGACCAACTTCCCCGATGGAGGGAAACTCAAGACAGGGCAACTGAATGGGGCAGGATTCTGAGTGGGGTCCTCTTAGTGAAAACAGTGTTCCCATGACAACCAGCCGACCGGAGGCACCACAGCTCGAGGGTCCATGCGTGTTGTTTGGGGGGGCGGACATCCCAAGGCATCATGGAAGCAGCTCACGTTCACGTGATTCAGGGGATAAAGTTCTTTGCCTGGTACATTTCATCAATTTCATTTCTTTAATCTGAAGCCAAGGGTCACAGGGCCTGCCTGGGACCTGCCCCTCATGGCGCCCGCTCTCCCCCGCCGCCCCGGCCCCATGACTCAGCGCTGCTCCGGGGGAGTGAGGCCTGCTCTCGGGATGCTTCCCCTAAGGGGGTCCCCAGAGCCGCCGCCAGGTGACCCCTGACACTCTCACCCTGTCCAGGGGTGACGGGACCATTTGTTCAGTTCTGTTTTCCTCTAACTCTGTATCAAAATAACAGTATAAGTAAACTTCATTGAACTTGATTCACCAGTTGCCCAAAATACCAGAAGAAGTAAAGAAAGGGAGTGAAAGGTGCTCGGTCGTGTCCAGCTCTTCATGATCCTATGAGCTGTACAGTCCATGGAATTCTCCAGGCCAGAATACTGCAGTGGGTAGCCTTTCCCTTCCCCAGGGGATCTTCCCAACCCAGGGACCAAACCCAGGTCTCCCACATTGCTGGCAGATTCTTTACCAGCTGAGCCACCAGGGAAGCCCAAGAATACTGGAGTAGGTAGCCTTTCCCTTCTCCAGGGGATGTTCCTGACCTGGGAATCAAACCGGGGTCTTCTGCATTGCAGGTAGATTCTTTACCAACTGAGCTGTCAGGGAAGCCCATAGCTCACTGCCAGGAGGAAGCAAAGAAATGTAATAACTCACAGCCTGACTTTGGCCTTCCCCTGCATCTTTAGGGAAAACAGTTCACTTCCCCCAGAATGGGAACGACAGTAACTGTCACGGGGCTCTTCAAGCTCCATGACAATGCTCCAGCCTTACCTCCCCAGCACCTCTGGCCGCTCTGTCCCCAAACACCCAGCTCCCTGCCTCGGGGTCCATGCAGCCTGGAGAGGAGCTGCAGGACCGCCCTGCCCGGGATTCATGCAGTGACCCACCCTCCCGGGAGGCACAACACTCTCAGCCACCCTTGAGGTACCAACTCCCGGCCGACCAAGTTCATCTGGAGAAGTAAGAAGTCATGTCCCGGGTCGTGGGGATTCTCCAAAGCTGGTGAAGGGGTTTCTAATCAATCTAACCTGACCTCCACCCCAAGGCACACTACCCGCTGGTGACCTGACCCCGGAAGAAAGGTAAGACCTCCAAGTCCTCCATGCCCACCTCTTGAACTGGTGCAAAGGGACGGAAAAATTCTTTCTAGATGACCCCCTGGGGTGGCCATCGACCTCCTTGAAGGTGGTCGTGGCCAGTGTGTGTCAAAGGTTGGTGGAAAGCAGGCAGCTGCATCTAGAAAGCTCTTGGTGGGAGCTGGGTCTCCACTCTCGCGTGGATTTTCCTGGGCACAGGGTTTGCCTACACTGTCCTGACCTTCTACTTATCCCAGCCCCCCGCCATTCAATACACAGTCTCTGCAAAGGTGGGGCTTAAAATCTTGGTTAAAAGGAAACTAAATTAGACTCATGAAAGATTTACTTGCTGTCGGGGAGCATTTTCCTAAACTTCCTATGACCACAGCTGGCACAGACTGTTAGTCTATTTGCAGGGGCTCAGGGGAAGAGATTACCGAGGTGCTGGAGAAAAAAACGTGAGCAAACACCTCACACGTGTGTTCACTTCCCTGTTGCCCTGTGCCCCGCACACCTGGCCACCAGGGCAGACGGCCAAGGTGCCAATGAAGAGTCATCAAGTTCACCCACAGGGCCCGCGAGTGCCCCTCTGGACAGAGAGGACTCCTGTGTCTTAGTGAAAAGGGAGTGGCTTGGGCCCAGTTTCCTGGACACAGCATCTGAGAACCAGCAACCGTGGGCTCACAACGTAAACCTTTATATAAGACCCCAGAGTGTCCGTCTCGAGAGAGATGCTTTGAAGTCCTCAAGAGGAAAACAGTCTCTCCAGTTGGAAATAATCAGAACATGAGCAGAGAGGATGGACACTGCCTCCAATAAGTCTAGAGTCAGACATCATACTCCCTGCTCAGTCTGTCTTCATAGTGACATCCGGGAAGCTCTAGTTACTAGTCGGTCATTTCAGATGGAAACCAGATTCATGCAAGAGAAGCCCCCTCCCAGCTCCATGTAAGCCTGGGCTGTATACCAGGACGGTGCGATCTGCACTCATGGTGGCTGTTTTGGTAAAAAACAAATAAATATCCTGAGATCTGCTTTCTTGGAAGGAGGAAGAACCAGGTGTGGCTGAAGCTGACAGAGGCCCCCGTGGGCCTCGAGTGAGCATCTATACTCGGGGAGACTCGGGGACACTTGTGAAGGGTCGGCCGACACCCGGACACGACTGTTTCTGGAATGCAACAGGAGACGCAGAGAGGGTATCAGACGCGGCAGCAAACTCAGGGGCTTTTCACTCAAGGGCAGAAAGCAGGACCACCCAGTTAATAATTTATCTTTTATTCAAATCGTTGAATACTTTATATTACAGTAAATTTGATTGGAAAAAAAAAGAAGAAAGAAATCAATTTTTAAAAATACACTCATGTTGAAATCAAATAAGCTAGCCAAACGAGAGTACAAACCCAGGAACCCTGCGGGTTGGTTGGCTTTCCAGGATATGAATACCACTGAGTCTATATACAGCTCTATAAATGCCAGAAAAGTCATTCGTTAAACACTTCAGAGAAAGGCGCCAACAGCCGGGGAAGGACGCGGTCCCCCCTCCCGTCCTGCGGACCGGGCGGCCGGTCTCGGCCGCGCCGGGGTGGGAATCCAAGTGCAAGGCTGGGGGCGAGAGCCTGGCCCACTGGCTTTCATGCAACTTCCATGAGTCACGCACTGTGCAAATTAAGGCTTCTTATAGGTCGAATGGTCGATAGACACTTTTTTTTTTTTCTTAAAAAAATAAGCACAGTAAAGGTGGTATCATGAGAACCTGAAGAGGTGAGACCTACACCCCAAGTCTGGAAAAGAGTCTGACATCTCAGCTCCATTCTCTCAGACACACATGTGAGCGCATAGGCACACGCGTGCGTGCACACACACACACACACACACACATCAATCTTTGGGTGGGTTGTTTGACTTCACCAGCTGGCGAGAGAAATACTGATAAGTGTGCTCTGTGCACCTGGAATCGAAGACATGCAAAAAAAAAGAAAGGCTGCAGCTGTTACTGACTCGAGAGGCAGAGAGCGGGCGGCCCCCTCCACAGCCCAGGCAACTGCGGACCCACGCGTGTGCGCACGCACACACCCGTGTGCCCTGACGCCACAGAAGCAAAAGGGAAAAGAGAGCGGTGGAGTCTTAACTGAGAGGATACATCGTGGACCAGTTCAAAGCGTCTGAGCGCGCCCACAGCCTCCCCCTGCTTAAAGGATGGACAGGAAAGGTTACCCCCCCTGCCGGCAGGAAAAAACTGTTGGTGGTTTTTTTTTTTTTTTTTTTTCTTTTTCGCAAACCTGAGTAATTGTCAAAAGTCAATAAATAGGAGGAGAGAATTAAATGCTAAAATATAATGATCAAATACCCTACAGGGCCTAAAGCAGCAAGGGTCTTCCTCAAACGCAGCCCTCGGTCCCAAGACGCATCCGGCCGCGGCGCCTTTAGGAAGCGCACAGCGGCCACGCTCAAGGCGAGGGCTGGGGACAAACCCGGGGCGTGCGCCGCCATCAGCGGCCGCACCTCTCCCCCGCGCCCACGGAGGGGCGCCCCCCTCCTCCCCCACCACCAACACTCTTCCCTTTTTTGGACAGTTTTCGTTAAAGGCCAAGGACAGAAGCATCACGGAGTCCCGTCGGATTTGGTCGGAGGCGGCGCGCGTGAGCCTAGACGTGCAGGAGGTCCTCGTCGCTGTCATCGTGGAAGGCGCTGATGGGTGTGGCCGCCGCCCGGGGCCGCCCCCGGCGCGCCGGCTCCCCGCGCACCAGCCCCACCCGGTCATCCGCCCGAGGCGGCAGCGGCGCCTTCCGCGGCAGCGGCCGCAGCGGGGGGCCACCTTCGGCGCCGGGTGCCCTGCCCGGCGGGCGCACCTTCACCTCGGGCAGCGTCAGGACCTCGTCCTCGCTGTCTTGCTCGTCGCCGTGCAGGGCGCTGAGCGCGTCGGCGGCTCTCACCGACTTGGCGGCCACATGCCCGTTCTCCTGGCTCTCCTTCCCAGGCAGTGGCGCCGGCGGCTGGATCTCCTCCATCAGCCACTCGGTCTCGTTCTCGTCCGCCTCCTCCTCCTTGTTCACCTGCCGGGACACCGCAGGGACCGTGGGCCCGCCTGAGACCTCGTCTAACCACCCCCGAAACCCCAGCAGGGAGAGGAAGGGGAAGGCTGGCAAGCGCCATCTCCTGCTGAAATCCGACCAAGGCAGACAGGGTCGGGGACTCTGGGATGGCCGAAGGTGAGAGGAGCCCCGTGGACAACACCACGTGGACGTGTGCGGTTGAGGGAGACCTTCTAGAAAGCAGCTGGCAGGACCACCAAGAGCCAGGAGTGCATTTACGCCACCTGGGCTCAACTGCTAGAAACTCAACCAAAGGAGACCATCCAAATGCCAGAGGCGCAACAATTCCCACTGCCACGCTTTCTGTAGGAGAGCCAGAAGAGTGGAAACGACCTGAATATTAAATGCTGTAAGAAATTAACTGCCATCACAGTTAGAAAACCTTGAAGAAGAAAGGACAAAGAATGTGTTCAGGTTGAGAGCTACGAGAGACAGTCTCCCCTTTGGCGGTTTCCAATGGCCCGGGATGACGGTTTCCTTGCAGCCACTGACCAACATGGCAACAACACGTGGACCGTGTGTGTGGGGGGGGGTTGGGGAGGGGTCGGGGAGCTGCTGGAGGCCTTGGCAGGCCTTACCTTCGAGTACTTGTACGACACGTTCGCGCTCCGGCGGCAGCAGTTGGTAAGCCTGCTCATTACCATCTCCCTGCAAAGGGGGTTCCAGTTACTCCAGCCTGGAGCAGCCCTACCCCAGAACCCCTGCTACTGTGCCCCCCGACAGGAGGCTGTGCCCACCCAAGCACATGCTCCCTCAACCCACAACAGCAGGGCTGGGAGCCAAGTCAGAGGAAGGCAGGCTATGGAATCAGGAGAAGCAGATTCAAACCCTGTATGCAAAGACACACCCCGTCTTTGCAGTGCTAACAGGGACCAGAGTGAGTTACCCTGCACCTCTGCGCCTGCTTTTTCCCACACAGATGGAACGAGCCCACACCTCCCCACCACCCCAGGGCTGTGCTGAGATTACCGGGCTGAGTGGCGAACCCAGGGCCAGCTCCAACCCAGACCTCCCACCCGACTCCTGAGTCGGGCTGATGGCCTCTGGGGCCGGGGTGGTGGCAGTCAGCACTTCCTGACCCTCTCATTTGCCTCTGGATCGGTGGGCAGGTGAGGGGGGAGACAGGAAGCCCCGGAGCCGGCCCATCCCTGCCCTTGGGACACGGCTCACCATACGCAGAGCCCTGGGCCTCGTTCACAGGTGACGTGAAACCTGCTGGACAGTCACGCTGGCCTGCCTCTGAGTGACAAGACCTTTCACCCCCCCAAAGGAGAGACTATGGATGGGGGTGAGGTCACAGCTGGCACCTCGTAAATGCTCCCCTCTTAAGGGCAGGGGTCAGTCGATCAGAAGGCAGTCAGCTCACGTGGGGACATGTGCAGCGAGCCGCGTCGTGGGAACAGGGCAGGCTCGGGCTGAGGCCCACGGGGCATCTGGCCATGTGACCTGACAGACGCAGGGACAGTCATTGCAGGGAGCTTTACACGACACAGCATTCAGAGTCTTAAGAGTTCTAGCTGCTGTTGCTCAAGAAGAGGAAGCCAGGGTTTGACTCTGGGCCTCCGGCCTGGGCCCCCGCCTGGACCCTCCTCTCTCCTTACCGGCGCTCCTTCTTGTACAGCAGCAGGGTGAGCAGGCAGCCAGTGAGCGCCACCAGCAGCAGGCTGAGCACTGCCCCGACCGCCTGGCTGCGCTCCGAAAGCCCCTTGTGCTCCTGGGTGTCGTCCCCCGCGATCTCCTCGTCAAAGCCCGCCCTACAGGGAGACCACAGCGCTCAGCCCCACTGCCCGGCGAGGCCCGGGCCCTGACTGTGCACACCCACACCCAGGAAGACACGAGCCACCAGCTGGGAGAACCCCCGCGGGCAAACCCCTCTGATGCCGAGACTGAGGCAAAGGATCGGAAAGACACTGCCTTGACCACTCGAGCCTCCATCACTAAGGGGACGAGGAGAGCTGCTCTGGAGAACATGCCTCGCCCCCCTGCAGCCTTGCTGACCCTGCTGCCGGGCCCCAAGGGCACAGGGGCGCTTCTGGAGCAGAGACTTAGGGGGACACACCAGCTGCCTTGGTCTTCCAGGACCACGACTCTGCTCTGGGAAGACACGGGGTCACAACCCAGGTAACGACTTCTCCCTCGCAACAACTCCTCTCGGGAGCCAGCCTTGGCGCTCCTGGGCTGGGGGATGCTGTGGGCCAGCGCCCCACTTACCCCAGTGGGCACACGGCAGAGGTGTGCCAGGAGAAGAGGTACTGGCAGTCGGCGGTCTCGTGGCTGAACTCGGGGATCCCATCCTTCACCAGGGGGTCACAGTGGAAGAAGATGGTGGAGGACACAGACTTTGTCTTATCTTTTCCACACTTGGAGGACGAGGCAAACACCACATCCAGGTCTCCATCTGTCAAAAAGGCACAGCAGCATGAACACGGGTGCTTCAACAGCAGGCTGAGTTTACCTCTCCATCATCTGCGAAAGGTCTGCAGAGGCTTAAAAATCAGACAAAAGGGTCCTTCATCTCATGTCCTGGAGGAGCTCTTCACAGACTGCTCACACACAATATGGAGCCCCTGCCCTAAGTCAGGAAGCGGGAGAGACTTGAACCTTGCCCTAAGACAGGTCTGGCCTTTGTCCTCAGCAAACAACACGATGTGGAGTGGGGGCTGCCCACGTCTCAGTCTGCCTGGACACCCGGGTTGACCATGTAGGCAACCAATCAACCAGCAAATCAGCCAACCAACCAGCCCACTAACCAACCAGTCAACTAGTCAACCAGCCAACCAACCCACTAACCAAATAGTCAACCAACCAACTAACCAGCCAGCCAGTCAACCAACCAACCAACCAACCAGTCAACCAACCAGTCAGCAAACCAACTAAAAAACTGACTCATCAGTCAAGCATACCCAATGAAGAGCCACTAACCCCCTGGACACGGAGGCACGGGTGGGCCTCCTTGGCCAGCTCCCGAGCTTCCGTGCGTGTTGTCACACATTCATACTGTCACACACTTGTATGTTAACACCTCCGGACTCCACAGGGAGAAGACACCAGAAGTGTCTGGCTCCCTCCTGGACTTTACCCTAAGGCGCTTCTCCCACTGGCTGGTTTTAATTTATATCCTTTCACTGAAATAAACTGTAAGCATGACTAAGACAGCTTTTCGTAGTCCCTTTCTAATGCGCTATCACACCTAAGGAGCGCCCCCTGAACGTGCAGCTGCTGTGAGATGCAAGGGGTCCCTGTGTAGACCCTGCCTTGTGAGGACAGCTTGGCGGCCAGTTCGCAGTCGGTCCCCGCTAGAGGGCCAGGCTGTGCGGTGTGTGTGGTGGACGGAGCGGAGGCCAGCCCTGAGGGCGGCCATGTGGGCTGGGCTCAGGGGGCCCCCAGGGTCCTCACTGGTACACACCCGGGTGAGCCGTGACCCGAGAGGGCTGCCCCACAGCCTGGACTGTGGACACAAACCCATGAGGTTGGTGAGGAGCCGAGGTGCAACACCGAACCTCAGCCAGAGATGGGCCTGGAGGCCTCCCGCCCTCTGGAATGAACGCAGACGCGTGGCGGGGTGGGGTTAAACTGCACTTCTTCCTGGTACGTGGACAAAGGTCTTAAAACCAAACCTATTTCCTACTGGTGGTGAGTGAATGGAGTGAAAAGGTAAGAAAGGGATTTAACTAACCAAGAATAAATAAATGCACACACACAGATGTACGCATGTACACACACACACACGCTCTCTAAGCCTGGGGACTGCAGGAGGCCAACTAGACTAGACCTAGGCCTTATAGACATAAGGTTCTCAGCCCAGTACCTGGGCCCCTGCCCAGGGCTGCAGCGTGGAGCCGGGCCACTGCTGCAGACCCACCAGCGGCAGTGTCCCTGGGTGAGAGAAGGGAGCCCTGAGCTGGGTGTGGCAGGGGGGAAGTGGGGTGGGGGTGGGCAGGCCGAGGTGTGTCAGCGGGAAGGCCCGAGAAGCGGCAGGGTGCCTGCAGGTGCTCTTGACAGGGAGGCGTGGATGCAAGCCAGGCTGACCTGGCAGGACTCTGCCCAGCTCCAGTGGGCACTGCCAAGCACAGAGACTGGCTTATTTACCACCTGTGCAAGGAAACTTCTCCGAGACTCCACCTACTCAGGGAGCAGCTACCCACCCCCACCTCCTCTCGGGGGAGGTCAAAAGTCAGCTGGTTTTGTAAACACATTTAACTGTTTTTAAAAAAAGCAAGTTCATTCACCTAGTTCAAAAATCAAACCATGAAATGGTTTACAGAGGAAGACTAGTTGTTGAAAACAAAAACACACGAGCTGCCCCCTGGAAGTATTCTTTCCAGGTCAAGAAGGAATTAGGAAAGACATGGGTGAGGGGGATGAGGAGGCACAAACGTCCAGTTGCACGATAAAGGAGCGTACATATGAAGTGCAGAGTGTGGGAATACAGTCAATAATTATGTCACTTCTTTGCGTGGTGACAGATGACAACCAGACCTAGCGTGGTGATGATTTTGAAGTGTACGGAAATGTTGAAAACGCTGTGTCGTGCAACTGGAACTAATATGGCACAGCAGGTCAATTATGTTTCAGAAACAAACCAACAAACTCACAGAAAAAGAGAGAAGCTTTGCGGTTACCAGGGGTGTAATACTCAGGATGCCACACACCACATGCTAAATATAATGAACCCTGCTGTATGTCAAGAGAATAAATCCTAAAAGTTCTCACTACAAGAGAAAAATATTTTTTTTCCTACTTCTTTAATTTTGTACCTATAGGACATGATGGACAGTCACCAAGTTTACTGTGATAATCATTTCATGATATATATAATCAGACTGTTATTCTGTACACCTTAAACTTATACAGTGTCAGTCGTTCAGTCATGTCCAACTCTTTAAGACCCCATGGACAGCAGCCCCCCAGGCTCCTCTGTCCATGGAATTCTCCAGGCAAGAATACTGGAGTGAGTTGCCATTTCCTTCTCCAAGGGATCTTCCCAACCCAGGGAGTGAACCCAGGTCTCCTGCATTACAGGCAGATTCTTAACCATCTGAGCTATGGCTCTATGTCAATTTTATCTCAACAAAAAGGAAGGAAAGAAAGAAACACAGGAAGAAGCTGCATCCACATAGCGGAAGGCCTTCCTCCACACCCACTGCGGACACTTGGGCCAGGCCTCCCTCTTTTCATCCTTTTGACAAATACAAAATCTCTTACCCTCCCCTAGTAGCATCTGAAGTTTCAAAGAAGCATCGTGATGAAAACCAAACCAACCAAAAGTAATTCTGGCTGTGGTCCTCCACACCCACCTCACCACCTCTGGTTTAGACCAGGCTTTGCACATCTGTTTAGGATCTAAGTCTTCCCGACAGTGAACCATTGGGACTCTGACATGTGCTGCTCAGTCCACAAGACACAGGATTGGACCTGGGCTTTTCATGTTAAAACCGATCTGACATTTTAACCGAAGGGAGTGTGTGTTCATGAAAAGGTTAATGTGCCTCCGAGGAAGCTAAACGTGGCACACGGGTGGAGAGAATTACCTTGGACGTAGTATCTGGTTTGGTTGGAGGTTCCGACTCTGCGACTGAAGTGCTGGTCGTTGGCCTTCCTCTGACAGATGTTGGCCCCGGAGCAGCCGGGGTTGCTGGAGCCCGTGATGGATGAGAGCTGGATCTCGTACACATACTTGTCCCCGTTGGTCCTCATGTCCCCAGAGGCGCTGAATCGTCTGAAGAGACAGAAAAGGGCTCAGGGACAGCCCTGGATCCCGGGACCCACCTAGTGACGCTGCTAAGAAACTTAAAAAAGAGAAACTAGTAAAGCCAGAAGGTTCCTCATCAAAAATCAGACCAGAAGGTTCCAGCTCCGACCTCTGGGCCTATCACAAATGCTAAGAGGAGGAGAGACGTTATTTTCACATTCAAGAGACCTCACCATCTTTGGGGTTCGACTCGAACAGCTAAGCAATGTCTGCCCTCTGTTTGAGCCAGACGTGACAAGGGTACCTGGAAATGGCAACTAAAACATGCAAACACACGGACATCTTCATCTCACAGCCTTCAGCTGGGCAGAGACGGGGGGATTACGGGGCGGCGCTGCCACAAAATGGCCCCACTTACTTGAAGTAAATATCCCCAAGGCTGAAGCTCCGGCCGTTGGCGGGGTTGGTAATGGTCCCGTTCACCATCTGCACCTCCTGAGGCTTCACGGCACAGGCCGCTCGCGAGTCCCAGCTGAAGTGGTAAGTGCAGCTGTCGACGTCGAACCTGTAGAGGCATGCGGACTCCGGTCACGGCCGCCCTTCCGCCCACCTGCCAGGGCCCCGGGAGCCCCCCGCCGCCCAGCTGCCCTTCCATCCCGGGAGCCCCCCGCCGCCCAGCCCTCCCCGCCCCCAGCCAGGGACCAGCCGCTCCAGGCTGGGAGGGCAACTTCATCTCCCTTCCCCAACACCATCCAGCTCAACCACTACGTGAAAAAAAAAAAGCAGGCAAGCATTTCAACATGTAATTTTTTTACATTTAGACACTGGGCAACATCTAACAGCTGGGAAGATCTGCTCCCACATTTTTGAAAGCCTCCTTTACAAGCATTGATTTCGACCCTTTGACAGTTCCTGGGTTTCCCCTTTCCCAAGCCCCGCTTCTATAATGAAATCGTGTCTGTTCACCAAGCACAGCTCACACGCTCCCTCTGCTGGCCAAACGCCCTCCTAGCACCGGAGGCAGAGATTTCCAGCAAAATAAAAGGGCATTCCAGGTGGTGCCGCCCCACCTGCCGGGGGTCCCAGACCGGCGCCTGAACAGCTGGCCATGGGTGGCACCGATCAGTGAAGCCTTAGTTACACTGCGACCTCGAAGATGGAGCCCGATGAAATCCCACTTTATGCAACTGCTTTATCAGTCTCGTGCACGGGTACCAGCCTCCATCCAGGACTCCTCCCTTGAGGAGTGGCCCTGGCCCCACCAGGCTAGGGGTCTCAGGGGCTGGTACCCCCCTCGCTACTGTGACAGCCCCAGTATCCTCTCTGCAGCACGCATCCTGTCTGCAGCACGCACACTAAGCCGCCAAGCAGAAACCGTGGGGAGGAGCTCTGACGGGGCCCCAGCCTGCCCAGTGCCCAGCTCCCCCCTGGGCTGGGAGACCCCGCACCCTCACCTCGTGAACGAAGGCCGCCCCACTGTCTTGGCACAGGTCAGCTCGATGACAGCAGACGCCGTCTTATTGTCCCCACAGGGGTGGCCTTTAGAGTAAGTTACGATGATTCTGTCATCTGAAACACAGACCATTGGACTGACGTTATCTCTAGGGCATCCTAGGCACCTCAAGGTCACAAGTGGCTCTAGAGACTCATCGCCCTGGAGGTCAGCCAGGTGACTCGCACCTGGCCCGTGTCACTACCTGCGTGGCCAGAGGAAACCAGGGGTCACATCTCAGCCTCTACCTGTGAGCACTCTCCTGTGTGACAGGGAGATCCCAGGGCATGCGGCTCAGGGCTGAGCGGGGAGCCCCCTGCACAGCACGCGTGCAGGGCTAGACCGCAGGTCACGGCGGCAGCCTGAGGTCCCCAGCAACCTCTGTGCCAGCCCGGCGCTTCCCCGACGTGCCCCGGGATGAACAGGGCAGGAACGAGACCTCCACCCCGCAGAAAGACGGCCCACACAGAACCGTTCTGGTCCGCTCGGTCTCCTGGCTCCACACAGGGCTCTTCCTGCTTCTGAAGAGGGCATGGCTGAGGAACCAGCAGAGCCCTAGTCCGCAGGGGCCAAGGGAAGCAGGGACACGCTTTCAGCAGCCTGGCTCCCAGGGGCCAGAGGTTCTGAGAGCTGCCCTGGGGACGCCCGAGCCCAGCCCTGCTCAGCAGACGGACGGTGGCTCCAGGGGCCGGGACACAGCAGTCTCAGGCCTGGCTCTTGGCGCAGGGCAGTCCTCGGACCTGGCACTCACACCCAACCCACATCCTTAGGGGCAGTGAGCCCAGAATGGGCAGTACCAGCTGCCAGGGGTCCTCCAGGCACGGCCGAGGCACAGGGGCCACTCAAGGGGAGCTGAGGGGTGAGACCCAGGCTCCCGGCCCCCGTCACGGTCAAAACTACTCTGGGTGAATTTGTTATAAATAATTGGGCTTCTCTGTAAAATTCTGGAAGTTTCACAGCTTTGAAGAGAAATGCTTAAACTTCTAGAATATGGAAACAACAGGTGGAGGTCTTGCTGAAGTGCTCCCCCCACCGCAGACGAGATGGGCAGCACTCTTGACCTTCCGGGCCTCGGCACTCAACCTGAGAAGTGGACTAAGACGCTGACCTGGAGAACTGCTGAAGGTTACACGTGTACACACACATATATGACACACACACCCATGAAGCACAGTTTTTGAGGACTGTTGGTTTCTGTGATGAGTCCATCTCTTCACCCCATAAGGTGATGTCCCCTAAGTGAACATGGGGTCATGGTGACGGGCCTTAGACAGTTGTCCTATTGGGGCCTGAGAGGCAAGATCCTACCTGGCGTGTCAGAGAACAGGAGGTCTCACTATGCTTTTCAGGAGGCTTCAACCTCCTAGTCTTTGCACTCGGCTGTGGGAAGACCCGGTCACACGTCCACACGATGACAACGCACAGGAAGAGAACCACCCTCAGCCCCCGGTGCCCTTCATGGCAGCAACAACCAAGGTCTCCAAGGTCACGGGCTGGGAGGTCTGGACACTTCTGCTGGAGCCCAGGCAGAGGAGACTTCACCCCACTTCCAACCTGCAGTCGGGGGTTTCTCTCCAGGGTGACAGTTGTCCTCCAGAACTTCCTTTCTCCATGTCAACAGCTCGAGTGGACTAAGTCTCTCTGTGCTTTCATCAGGACAGCCTGGGGACCGCCCCCCGCCCCGCAGCTGAACAGGCACAGTGACAGTTTTCTTTCTTGTCCCTTCCACCAGCCATGACTGTCCCTAAAAGAAGAAAGCCCAACCTTCTCCCTTCGTGTGATGAAAGAGTCTTTCACTCAACAACCAACTGCAAAAGAAATTCTCCATCAGAACTATTAACAAAGAGCTTCATTTTCCGATGTCAAATTATTAAGATGTTTACGAGGATGTATCTGGATAGTCCTGACCACGTTTTCGTGTTTGACGTCCAGCTTCTCCCAAATAAACCCATGCAAGTGTACGGGGAGACTCAGGCACTTGGCCCACAGTTGGAGCAGGGACTCAGAGGAACCCTGGACATCCCAAGGCCACCCAGCCCTCTAGACACAGACCAGGACCTGCCATCTCAGAGAACATGAGCATGCTTATCTGATGCTTCAGGAGGCCCCAGGCTGCCTGAGAAATGGTTACTGAGAATAACACTCCTGCAGGTTCTGACAGAAGCCAGAGCTGACCCTCCAGTCCCAGGACGACACCCTCATCTTCCCAACTCAGACGCGACATGTGTGACCACAGGGCCTTACCTACAACATCCAGCTTCTGCGTGTGAACGAGCCCGAGGACCTGCACCTCGCCAGAGGCACTCCTTTTGCACACGCTGGCTCTCTCCAAGCAGCCCTGGGGTCCCTTGTATATTTTCTGACACAGGTTGATGTAGTACCTGCAGAATGACACACGGGAGGCGAGCAAGGTCGGCGTCTGTCCCGACACGCTTGGGGGCAGCTCTTCCCACCCTTTCAGAAGCGGCTACCGTCCGAGCATCTCCCAGCACCTCTGGACACAGCCCTGACACAGGTCTCTGGGTAAACAAAGGCCAGAGAGTGGGTGGATGCTGAAAACACACGCGGGGGACACATGGGGTGAGTCCCGAGACTCAGGCGGCTTAGAGTCAGGAGAGGCAGCAGCTGAAACCTTAGCAAGGCGTCCCCCGTCTTCAGGTTCCCGAGGCTTCCGGGTCCACACTCCCCACTGCTCTAAGCGTGGAGCAGTTGGGCCAGCATGGCCGAGGTAGTCGGGGCAGCAAACCGGGGCAAGTTAACACCCCCATCAACTCAACACAGACGGGTGGTTTAGTCAAAGTCGTGTCCAACTGTTGTGACCCCATGGACTGCAGCCCGCCAGGCTCCTCCGTCCATGGGATTCTCCAGGCAAGGATACTGGAGTGGGTTGCCATCTCCTTCTCCAGGGGATCTTCCTGACCCAGGGATGGAGCCTGGGTCACCCGCACTGCAGGCAGATTCTTATACCAACTGAGCCACCAGGAAAGCCCAACACGGACAGCGTCCCAGACAAGAAGCAAACCTCGCCTGATTCCATCAGGCCCACAGCTGCTCACCAGCTGCTTTGGGATCTCAAGGCTGGCATTAGCTGCCTCTGCTTCCAAACCCCCCGGAATACACCAGGCCTGCCCAAGCAGAGGCCCGAGGCCATCCCACCTTCAGAATCGGAGCTTGAAGCTCTGCGCACTCGCCCCGTCGGGAAGCCGGGCCTGCGATGGACGCGGCCAGCAGGCTGGTGAGGGGAGGTACTCACGAGGCTCCGTCGTGGACGAAGGACCAGGAGCCGGTGAGGGACGAGAGCAGCCGCAGGTCGTAGGTCCGGTGCTTATGGACGAACTTGCACTCCATCTTCACTGGGGGGCAGACCACCTTCGTGTTCCACTCGAAGGTCACCTCACACCCGCGCACCTCGCTGAAGACCCGGGGCTGCCCCACGTCGGTGTCCTCGTCGCACTTGAAGATGATGGCGGACGTCCGGTGGCTGGTGGCTGGGGCGGCACGCGAGGCGAGTGTCAGGCCCACCGCCCGGCCGGGGTGCCCACCTTCGCGGCACTGGCGCTAAGGGGTGCTGTCCGTCCCCGGCTGCTCCCCACTTCCTTCTGTGTTTCATTCCCATTTCAACTCTAAAATTAGGACCAAGTTCCCCTTCCACACTTAACCACCCCACAGCAACAGTACAACTCCTTGCGAACAGGTATTACTTGATTAAAGTACGAATGATAACGATAACAATAAGAATCCTGTCATAAGCTAAAAATATGTCATCTAACCTACCAGGAAAAAGATCCTGTCGTAATAAGCCTCCAAAGAAGGCTACCGTAGTCCCTTGTAGACTTAATGTTTCTAATTCCTTGTGTGTGTGTGTGTATGTGAGTCGCTCAGTCATGTCCAGCTCTTCGTGACCCCACGGACTGTAGCCCGCCAGGCTCCTCTGTCCATGGGATTCTCCAGGCAAGAATACTGGAGTGGGCTGCTGCTCCCTTCTCCAGGGGCTCTTTCCAAGCCAGGGATTGAACCCAGGTCTCCTGCATTGCAGGCAGCTTCTTTCCTGTCTGAGCCCACAGGGAAGCCCTAATTCCTCAACATGTATCACTTTGTTCCATGGCTACTAACAAGAACTAAACAACTTCTAGTGCACTCGTCCCGTCACTTTCCTTGAGAACTCACATCTGTCTGTGCCCCGCATGTTACTAAGCCTCTTGTGGGTCCATTCTCTCCACGGCAGCAAGGGCACTGAGAGCCCCCCCCGACCCCTGCCCAGCCCAGCCCACTGCAGAGCCGACGGTCAGCAGACGAGGCCCTGCAGACCTGATGACCCCTCACCACCCTGCAGACCTGGAACGGCAGCAATTCTAACGAGTGTGGACGTGAGCCACTGGTGCTAAAAAAGCTGGCATGCGGACACGAGCCCCTGGAGCTGGGGAGGGGGAGAGCTGACCGCCCCACACCTATCTGTCACCTAGCCCCCCAGAGCAATTAAGGATGACTTTTCTTTATGGAAAATAGCCCCGGCGAGAAAACACCATATGCAACAGAAGCGCTGCCATTAATGTGGACAGTCCAGGAAGATCTGAGCATAAAGCCAGGCCTCCAGCGGGTGCAGGGCTACCGCGCCGGCCAGCGGGGGCCCCGGCTCGTCCACTTACAGTGCTTGCAGAAGCCCCACTCGTGGTCTCTGTCGTAGTTGGCGGTGGTCGCGCACCAGAGCCTGGCCCTGCTCTCCACGACACACTCCTCGTAGCTCTTCCCGTTGAACACAAAGGGGAACACACATGGGTCGCCATCCTCAGTTTCTGAGAAGGGGAAATCGGAGTGACCCTGATTATCTGCACCGCGTCAGCTGCGCCAGGCAGGGGCGGTCACCTTGAACGACGATTCCCCGAGGGAAGGCCCCCTAAACTGACTGACGGTTCGTGGGCCCGAGCGCTCACACTCAGGGCTGGTAGGATGGACCGTTCCGTGTGCTGGGGCTCACGGCATCTGGAGGGTCATTCCTGAGTTCCCTCCTGCTGCCGTGTCTAATTCTGTGTCTACTGGGAACAGACACTCTGCCCGCCCACAAAGACTTACCCGGAGGGCAAGTGTCTCCGTTGGCATAACTCAGAATGACGGCTTCGTCCTGATGCCTGTAGTCCAGCTTCATGGACGCCAGCCGCCCAAAAGATGCCCCCTTGCTCCCGGACAGCAGGCAGACAGCGCCGTCCTTGCAGCCTCCTTCATCCAGGCCTGCGGCCGCTGTGCACACCCCCACACTGTAGGTGTGTGGGCCTCGGGTTACCTGCGGAGACACCGCCCCATGCTGTGACTGGGTCTCCAGGGTGGGCAAGGCCAGCGCTGGGGCGGGGGGGGCGGGGGGGTGCGCACGAGCAGGAAGGTGGAGCTCCGTCCACGGGCTGTGCACATGCCTGAGAGCTCACCCTCCTTGGCCCCCCTGCAGAGCGCAATGCCCTGGCCACTCCTGGGCACATCCCTCCTCACCAAGGCTGTGCTTCTTGGCGCAGCACTACAGACCATGCTCCCACGGGGCTCTGGCTGCCCGCCCCCTACCCTAAGCCACGTCTCCTGCCAGTAACCCTGGAGTGCTGAGGACTCAGGACTGAGCACAGAGCAGCCACGACCTAACTGAACACGGCTCTCCCTGGCCGCCCCGCCTCTGCAGGCTCTAAGCTGCCGCATACCCGTCCTGGCGGCCTGCGCCCAGGCAAGGTCTCTTGTTCTGGGAGCCAGACGGCTGGCACCTGGGTGTACGACTCGGAGCTCACAGCTCCCCAGCTGCCACACGCCACGAGGCGCTGGGATCTTGCGGGCTTGGCCCACAGCCGTGTGACTCTAACGTCTACATCGCAGGGATGGCTTGGTCCACAGCCGTGTGACTCTGCAACGTCTGTGCCACAGGAATGTGGGCCCAGCCTCTGAAGCACAGCCCCCGACATTCAGGCTGGGGCGAGAGCAGCCCCTGACACCCAAATGTGTCTCAGGTCGGGGAGAGGGGGTGGGCTCTGGGCGGCAGGCAGAGGCGGAGCCACGTGGGCTCTGCCGGCCCTGCCCCCTCGGGCACGTGGTCACTCACACAGCCCTGAGCAACCTCCTGCTCTCCATCTGCAACCTGGAACAGGCCCCGTGACCCTCCTCACTGAATGACTGAATCCTCGCCAAGCCCACGAGAAAGACTCACTCTGAACCGTGGGGCACAGCTAGGGTACAAGCCGTGACTGGTTGGCACACTGTCCAGCGACCCTGGCAGGCCGAGCCCGCACCGGGGACAGAGTGAGGACCACCTGTGTCCGTCCCCCAGACCCCTACAGTGCCTGAGGGACCGCAGGTTCTCCAGAGCTCATGGAGGCTGCATTATAACACACAGAGGAGCCTGAGAGCGATGCCAGGCAGCAGGGGCCCCAAGGTCACAGGCTCTGGGGCACAGCATTACCTTGAAGGTGTTCTTGGAGAGGCTGGACAGGTTGAAGCTGTAGTACAGCTGCTCGTCCGTGAGGGAGCAGCCCTCCGTCTTCACTTCATCAGGACAGACCAGTGGGGTCTCCCACTCAAACACGAAGTCACAGACACTGGTCCTCAGCAGTTTTGGCGTCCCCTGTTTTGGGGGGCAGGGGCAGGTATGAAATCCACGTGGATTAACAAGCACAGTAACCTCCCCGCTCCCCCCGCAGGGCCGGGGACCCCTGCCCCAGGCGCTGTGGGCTCAGAGATGCCCCCAGACCAGCAGGGGTCCCGGGTGACCCACGGTGGGCTCTCTCCAAGAGCAGGGAGCCACCGTCTTCGCCAGGGGCAAGCAAGCAGCAGCCCCACCAGTCAGGCCTGCCTGCACCCAACTCCCCTCCGCCCCCCAGGCCCCTGTGTCCCTGCACGTAGCATGCCAGCACTCCAGACCACCAGCTCAGAGAAAAGGCGGGGGGGGGGGGTCTTTACACTGTGCGACAGGGAAGCCTGAGACACCGAAGAGTCTGGCGGCAGAGGAGGGAGCAAGCGTTTCCTGTACATTCGAGGGGCTGTCCCCACCCACGTCTCTGGAGACTGAGGGGATGTTTATACTGAGGGCGAGACACGATCCAGCCGGACATTCCACAGGCCGAGTATCTAAATAAATATCCATCAACGTCCTCACTGCCTCCCCTCCCTTGTTCCGCGGCAGCCGTAAAAATAGATGAGGAATTTCATTAATTGTTGCTGAGAACGCGTTTTTCTATTAATGTACGTGGAGGAACTATTTCCACTAAAGATAAAAAAAATTTAGGGGAAGGAGAGTTCATTAAATGTCTCTCTGAACTGGACCGCACATGCAGCGAGAGATGCCCTGCTTTTGAGCCCCGCCAAACACTCATTGCTCTCAGCACTCCACCGCTCTGAGACCCAGCACGAGTCTGGGGGGCACCTGCGGACATGCGTCCAGACCCCCCCCCAGACACGCAGATGCACGTGCAGAGACAAGAGAGGCTAGCGGATCACGGCTGCCCGCACCTCGGTCATTCAGGACTCCCCTCCCACCCGGCAACATGTGAACGGGGGCGACATGTCGGTCCAGGAGCTGTGAGGTTTCCATGCAGACACCCCGGATGGCAGCCCTTCCTGGGAAGGCAGCTGCGAGCCACTTCCTGCCACCGTCCACTCACCCACATCGCCCATTCCCATCAAAGGACTTGTAAGCTTTCCAGAGTTTAGGAATTTCAGAAGCACAAGTATGGTGGAAGAGAGAGTTTAGGGAGTTTCCGATGGACACGTATGCAATGCTATATTTAAAATGGATAACCAAAAAAAGACCTGCTATAGAGCACAGAGAACTCTGCTCAATGTTAAGTGGCAGCCTGGATGGGAGGGGAGTTTGGGGGGAGAATGGATGCATGTATGTGTCTGGCTGAGTCCCTTTGCTGTTCACCGGAACTATCACAACACTGTTAGTGGCTATGCCACTGTGCTGTTCGGTCACGAAGTCGTGGCCGGCTCTTTGCGACTCGATGGATCGCAGTGCCTCAGCCCTCCCTGTCCCTCACTGTCTCCCGGAGTTGGCCCAAATTCATGCCCATTGAGTCGGTGATGCCACCCGACCATCTCCTCCTCTTTCCTTAAATGAATATACTCTAATACAAAATAAACAGGCAGCACAGGGGGCTGAGACCCAGGCCACCAGCACAGAGCATTCCGGTGGAGCAGCAGTGGGGACCCCTGCCCCTGCAGGGCCATGGGACGTCAGGCAGTCCTCCCAGGTCATCACAAAACGGGAGCCGCAAACCGCTGATTTATCTCCTGTTCCCAGATGGAAGGTGAGAGAAAACTTACACAAAGCTCCTTACAATAAAACAGCACTCTTTTTTAAAGGAAGCTGTTTTTTAACTGCACATAAAAGAAAAACCAATGGCCTCCTTAAAAGTAGATGGTACACTATCGTAGCTACTGATACTTTTATCCCAAAGGTCTTCTTTCATTTGCTAATTTGCGAAATATGAATTACATCCTGAACGATTACAGCTGCCAAAATGTCTGACTTCCCAACAAGAATAAAATCAGTAATGTTAAAATTCAAAAAAAGAAAACCAAAGTTGACATTTTAGTGTGATGGTAGGCAGGTAGCTCAGACAGTAAAGAATCTGCAATGCAGGAAACTCGGGTTCAACCCCTGGGTCAAGAAGATCCCCAGGAGAAGAGAACGGCAACCCAATCCAGTATTCTTGTCTGGAGAATCCCATGGACGGAGGAGCCTGGCGGGCTACAGTCCATGGGGTCCCACAGAGTCAGACATGACTGAGTGACTAACACTTTCTTTCACTTCCAGGCAAAGGTGAAGGCTACTTCTTTGCTCGAGCATTTATTACAACAAGGCTCCTTGTGCAAAATCTGCCCTGGTAACTCAGGGAGAGCCTACTTATTGCTAAACTTAGGACCTGAAATGGTTCCACACACCAGTGATACAGCACCCGGTGCGCGGCAGGCGCTGTGAACACGGGCAGCCCTTGTCCGAAACGGGCTTCGTGGGCCTCCGGTTCTGGCTGGCCGACCTGCACACCAGCTCCTACCTTGTACGCCGGTGCTCACTTACCATGCTCACGCCCCGCTTACAGTGAAACGTGATCAGTGAGGTGTAGTTGAAATGCCGGTCCGCCAAGCAAGGGGTGCTGCTTTCAAAGTTCAAGTAAACTTCGTTGGCTATGGGGTTGAGGATCGGAGGGCCTGCCACTCGGCCAATATCCTGAACAAAGAGAAAGCAGACGACGTTTTGGGAAGGTAATCGTTCCCCAGGTTAGAGGAGTAAGGGCTGACAGAGAAGTTACAAAAACTGCGCGTCCTCAGTTTTGAGGACAAGTAGCACCTAAAGAAACCCTGTTACCAGCAGCTCACCTGAAAAGTCCTGACAGTGAGGCACAAAAAAAGAACCTCACTTTGCCAGTGGGCGTCAGCTACATGAGCAGCAGCGGCTGTGCTTCTGCTCATGGCTGGGCTTCCCTGGGGCTCAGATGGTAAAGAACCTGACTGCCATGCAGGAGACCCGGGTTCAACCCCTGGGTGGGGAAGATCCCCTGGAGGAGGTCGTGGCAACTCACATCCAGTATCCTCGCCTGGAGAATCCCATGGACAGAGGAGCCTGGAGGCTACAGTCCACAGGGTTGCAGAGTCGGACGCCACTGAGGGACTAACGTTTGACTAAGGGACAAATTTACCACCAAGGCATCTACTCAGGGTCCACTTTCAAAGATTCTAGGCAACAGGAGTCAGGTCACAGTGGGAAAGCTGCTCAGTCCCTTGACCTGCCGGCTGGAGGCAGGAACCCACACGGCTGCCCCGTCTCCTCAGCGGCGCTGAGGCGTGTCCTCGGAGGGGCACACAGCACACACTCACACCCCCACCACCTTCTGTGGCTTCGCTCGGCCCCTGGAACACACCAGCTGCTCAGCCAGTGTTTCTGAGCAAATAAACACACAAATGAAAGGAATGGTGTGTGTGTGTGTGTGTGTGTCTGTGTGTGAGATGAGTGTGCATGTGCGATGAGTGCATATGTGAGATGAGTGTGTGTGATGAGTGTATGTGGTGTGTGTGAGATGAGCAAGTATGTGAGATGAGTGCATATGTGAGATGAATGTGTGTGTGTAATAAGTGTGTGTGAGTGTGAGAGAGATGTGTATGTGGTAAGTGTGTGAGAGATGAGTATGTCAGATGTGTGTGTATCCGGTGTGTAAGAGATGAGTGTGTGTGTGTGGTGTGTGAGAGATGAGTGTGTGTGTGTGGTGTGGTGTGTGAGAGATGAGCGTGTGTGAGATGAGTATGTGTGTGGTGAGAAATGAGTGTATGAGATGAGTGTGTGTGTGGTGTGTGAGAGATGAGTGTGTGAGATGAGTGTGTATATGTGGTGTGTGAGAGATAAGTGTGAGATGAGTGTGTATGTGGTGTTTGAGAGATGTCTGTGTATGAAATTAGTGTGTGTGTGGTGTGTGAGATGAGTGTGTATAAGTGTGTATGTGGTGTGTGAGAGATGAGTGTGAGGTGTGTGTGAGTGTGACATGAGTGTGTGTGTGGTGTGTGAGATGAGTGTGAGGTGTGTGTGTGTGTGCAGTGAGATGTGTGTGAGATGAGTGTATGTGGTGTGTGAGAGATGAGTGTGAGGTGTGTGTGAGGTGTGTGTGTATGGTGTGTGAGAGATGTGTGTATGTGTGAGATGAGTGTGTGTGTGGCATGTGAGAGATGAGTGTGCAGTGTATGAGAGATGAGTGTGTGTGTGGTGTGTGAGAGATGAGTGTGTATGTCAGATGTGTGTGTATCCGGTGTGTGAGAGATGAGTGTGTGTGAGATGAGTGTGTGGTGTGTGAGAGATGAGTGTATGAGTGTGTGTGTGGTGTGTGAGATGAGTGTGTGTGAGATGAGTGTGTATGTGGTGTGTGAGAGATGTCTATGAGATGAGTGTGTATGAAATTAGTGTGTGGTGTGTGAGATGAGTGTGTTTGAGATGAGTGTGAGTGTGCGGTGTGAGATGAGTGTGTGTATGTGAGAGATGAGTGTGTGTATGTGGTGTGTGAGATGAGTGTGTATGAGAAGTGTGTATGTGGTGTGTG
>NW_024070188.1:82941055-82944232 GCF_014754425.2 Oryx dammah | reverse complement strand
ATGTGGTGTGTGAGAGATGAGTGTGTGTGTGTGGTGTGTGAGAGATGAGTGTGAGGTGTGTGTGAGATGAGTGTGTGTATGTGGTGTGTGAGAGATATATGTGTATGGTATGTGAGATGAGTGTGTGAGTGTGTGAATGAAGCCATGCAACACACTCTGTTCACCACGCTGTGGCCACGATGACACACCACCCTCTCTGGTTAGAGAACTGCCTCTATTATTTTTAAACCTGGAAGAAGGTAGCCACACAGGAGAAGACGGCTCCCCGGCTACCGCTGGGAAGGCTGACCACAAGCACCTCCTGCCAACACCAGTCGTCCAGGCCCCGCACTTGTCACACAGCCATGCTCTGGTCAAGCTCACGTCACGGCCAGCGTCTCCAACCACTGCCCACGTCTCTCCCCACCCGCACCACCGGTAAGGCCCATCCATTACAAGGACACCTAGGTCCCTCGGGACCAGACCCACAGGTAAAGCAAGCGAGAAACAGGCCACTCCTGGGGTGCATCTCATTTCAAATAACAACGCTGAGAACTGGACAAAACGTGACCATAACTCGTGAAGGCAATGTTTGGAGGCCCAAACCTATGCTGGGAAATGCTGGCATACACCGAAGCTTTCAGGGCACAATGCTTAGTTATTAGCCAACTGGCTCACACTCTTAACTATAAACTCATTTACCAAAGAACATGCTTGTATTTCACAAGCTTTTAATGACCCAAGACCCGCACTCAGGCAGACACCGAGCTCCGTCAACATCCTTGGAGACTTGTGACCTGATAAAAATGCCGTAGCTCTGCACACGTGTTCACATTTTCTTCTGTAACTTCTATCACAACAAGCGACAGCTCAATGCACAAACCCTCACATTCCTCTTCCCCTGGCAGACCCAGAATCACAGAGTCTCAGCTCACTTCCCCGTTCGTTCTGCCTGAGGACTCCACCAACAGCAAGACACACGACATGCCGGGGGCGGGGGGGGGGGGGGGGGGCCGCTGTTGAAACACGCTGTGGGACAGCCTCTGCCCTCGGGCCCCATACTCACTATCGGGGGGCCGTCCACAGGAACCTTGCACACAGCGGTGCCAGCGGGGCAGGGCACCCCATGCATGGGGTTGAGCGGCCGGCAGATGTTGATGTAGAAGTCGGGGCTGGTGTCTGAGCGGTCGTCCTCACTCTCATCGTACGCTTCGTAACCCCCGGTGCGGTGGATGAGTGGGGACAGGTCGATGAGGGAGCTGCCGTTCCTCACGGAGCACTCGGTCTATCAGACGGGAAACACGCCTCTGCGTTGGCGTCTACGACAACTGAGCTCCTGACCACTGACCAGCGGTCACCGTGAGGATTTAGGCTGGACGGGAAACTCGCTAGAGGAGGATCAACCCCACCCCCACCCCCGCCACGTGGTGCTTTATTTAGCGTCGGGCACTCTGAACCAAGCGTTATCGGGGCCACGGAAGTGGATGAGAAGCAGGTGGGGGTGCCCTGGGACCCACGAGAGAACGGCTGGGCGGGTTGGGCCGCCCTGGACTCACCGTCTGCTCGCAGGCCAGGGGTGTGTGCCAGGAGAAGAAAAGCGTGCACGTGCGCTTGTCCAGGGAGATCAGCATGGGCCTGTTGGTGGGCCCAGCCTCGGGCCTACACACAAAGCTGATGACGCTCTTGTAGCTCAGGCCGGTCTTGGAGGGGCAGGGGGAACCGTCCTGGTACATCAGTTGCAAGACCTGGTCCACGTAGGTCAGCCTCTTGCTCGCCTTGCCCACGCTGATCCTGGTCTGCCCGAAGCAGGCCCCTGTGCCCAGCACAGAGCCGGTGGGAAGGACACACAGTCAGGGACCCAAAGCACTTGCTTCCTGACAATGCACTTCCTGCAGACCCAGACGCTGCAAGCCACAGCTGGCACTCCTGGGGGTGCTACCCGATTTCAACAGATGCTACACGTCTAATACTTCACCCCATGGTTACAAATCACCTCCTCACGGCCCCCGCCCCAACCCCAAGAGGGCTGCTGCCGATGAAGGCGTGTGACCTCTTCGCTGGAGAGGGGCATGGAAGGCAGGCCGCACTCACCCACGCCGGAGGCGCAGTTCTCGTTGTCCCCGCACACGCTGAGGTAGACTAGCCCCTTCTCGCTGTAGGCGGCGGTGAAGCCGGCCCGGCCGCTCAGAGAGCTCAGGTCAAACAGGTGTCCTGCACGGGGTGGGCAGGGGGACACAGTGACCCCTCAACCGCCTGCTCAGACACAGATCCCACGGGCCATCTGGCCCCGGATTCCTTGTGATGAATCTTCCCCCTCCACCAGCCCGGCCCTGAGAACCTTCCTGACCCGCTAGAGAGTATCGGGGGGAGGGGGGGCATCCTCCCGGCGCTGGGCCTCAGCAGCCCCTGTGATGCGGGGTGGGGGGAAGTTGGGGAGGCCGTGACAGCACTTCCGGCTGCCAGAGAAGCACCCTGTGGCCTCCCAGGTCCCCAGCGCTGAGACTCAGCAGTTTCCTGGGTGTCCCCCCGCCCCGCCCCCTGCCCAGATTAACGCTGAAAAGGAACAAGAGATTGACTCTAGCTCCACAAGCCAAGAGCCAGGGACCGACAGCCGCAGAAACAGGGGCAGTGGAGCACAGGTCTCAGGGGGACGGGCGGTCTCCTCCACTGAAGGAGACTCACCAGTCAACAGCAGTCCGCAGAGCCGGCACAAAAGGCCAGCGTCCACCTCCAGACAGGACACTGCCTGCTTCTCAACCTCATCTGGGGCCTCTCATCATGCTGGGGGCCCGGGCTGGGGGTGGTGCGGGTCCCTCACTGCAGGGGCGGGGTCGAGGAGGCCGGCAGGGCCCCTCACTCACCCGTGGTGGGGCAGGGGAGGCCGGTGGGGCCCCTCACTCACCCGTAGCAGGGTGGGGGAGGCCAGCGGGGTCCCTCACTGCAGGGGCGGGGTCGAGGAGGCTGGCAGGGTCCCTCACTCACCCGTGGTGGGGCAGGGGAGGCCGGTGGGGTCCCTCACTGCGGGGGCGGGGTCGAGGAGGCCGGCGGGGCCCCTTACTCACCCGTAGCGGGGTGGGGGAGGCCAGCGGGGTCCCTCACTGCAGGGGCGGGGTCGAGGAGGCTGGCAGGGTCCCTCACTGTGGGGGCGGGGGGGGGAGGCCAGCGGGGTCCCTCACTCACCCGTGGCAGGGCGGGGGA
>NW_024070188.1:82902439-82941045 GCF_014754425.2 Oryx dammah | reverse complement strand
CGTGGCAGGGCGGGGGAGGCCTGTGGGGTCCCTCACTCACCCGTGGCGGGGTTGGTGACCTGGCAGTCGTCATGCACGTTGCTCTTCACCGGGCAGGCGGCGGCCGTGGGCCAGGAGAAGGTGTACTCGCAGTCCTCCACCGCGCTGATGAACATGGGCCTGGAGTTCTAAAAACGAGCAAAGACAAACACGGCTGCTGACGGGCCGCAGGGAACAGCGCCGACCCCCATCAACAGGAGCTCCCCTGCACCGCCTGTGACTTGTCCGTCCTGGGGTCTTCGTGGGACAGGGGCAGGTTCAGAAAAGACAAGGGGTCAGCGTCTGCTCCTGAGGGCCGTGACACACACAGGACGAGACGAGGCCTGAGATTCACGTGGGGGCCAGGGACATGTCCCTGCAGCCAAGCGGTGAGATGGGGCGCGGGGGATGGGGCGGGCGAAGGATGAGCAGAGGGCCACCATGAGTCATGAATGAGGAAACCAGAGGTCATGTCCTGAAAATCGGAACTGAAGTTTGTTACAGGGGACAAAAGGGGAAGTGCCACCAGGAGGACTAGTGATAGCTGTGAACTGACCGACCCCTGCACCGCTCGGGTGAGGAGACTCCCCGCCTTTCAGATGTGCCTCATCCACTTGGCTCAGGCCAGACTGATGCAGCAGGACCCTTCTCCCCAGATAACCCACACCTGGGCACCCACGTGCAGAGCCCTCAGGGGCCCCTCAACTGTCCTGCTAAGCCATGAGCCTCTCTGCTCAGTCACACAGGGAGTCTATGGGGGCCCAGGGTGTCTGCACCCCAGCAGCTTCAAAGTCAAGGCTCAGCCTCCACACAGTCTCCCGAGGAGAACCTCAGCATCCACCCCGTCCAGGGGGGCAGGCCTCAGGCCCCCAGGCACCTCTCCCTGGGGCTCCCTCACCACCAATGCTGGCCACACACAGCTGGACGGTGACACTGAGTGGGCTAGTTCAGCCTGTCCTCATGGCCCGCAGCCACAACCCACATCTCCCACAAAAGTACCTTCATCTCCCAGATGGAGATGTCCCCATGGTAAAAAAAAAACAAGTCCAGGAAGACAATTAATTCTGTACCCACCTCCACACTGCACAGACCAACCCTCTGGGGAAGGGACTGCCCAGAGATGAGACAAGACTCCGGCTCTCATGCACCAACCACAAGCCAGCAACAGGGCCCGGAGCCTCAGGTCTCTCCTCTCTAACCTCGTGGGAGCTCGTGTTGGTAACGAGTGACCAGCTGAGAGGGATGAAGGGACTGGGGTACACGGTCAGGAAACGTGAGAGCTGGCTTGGAACCTGGTCTGCCCGACCTGCTGTTTTTACCCCCGAAAATGAAAGGCAGGATGGCAAATGGCAGTTCTCTCTCCAGCCTCCAGGGGGCTGAGTCAGACTTAGACGATGATGAGTCACAATCGGGAGTGGGTAGCCATTCCCTTCTCCAGGGGGTCTTCCCAGTCCCGGGACTGAACCTGCAGCTCCCACTCGCCCACTAAGCCACCAGGGGAGCCCCTAACTCTGGAAGTTGAATTGCCAGGGTGGGCACCCGGGACCACAGGCCCAAGGCCGCACTGCCTGAGCCCCGTTAGGCTGGGTCACCCTGAGGGCTTCACCGCACACCCGAAGGAAGTGAGACGTCAGTCCCGCTGACTCAGGACCCACGCCGGGGTGGACACAGCTGGGTCACTCACCACGTGGCTCTCACTGCACGTGAAGCGGATGGTGGTTGACTTCTTCCGAATCTGGTCTGGACACAAGTCGCCGTCGACGTACTTCAGGAGGGTCAAGCCCTGGCTCCACTGAGGACTGTCCCGCACCCTGCCCAGGTTCACAGGCTTGGGGCCGCCCAGCAGACACACAGCTGCCTCCGGAGGGCATGGGTCTGCAGCACAAGCAGAGACGATTAAGAGCGACCACCGGCCGCTTTCCAGACTAGGACTCACAAGGCACCTAACGTCCGTCACGCGACACATTTGACTCTAACGATCACTCCAAAATACCAGGGATTCCCATCATTTAAGTCAGATGCTGATGACGCCATGAGCTCTCACGGCATGAAACTATTTTACCGCAGGTGGACTGGGGGAGTGGGGGGGTTAGATGTGGAGAGTCAGGAGAATTCAAGACAGGATGGGCTCAATTTTTCTGACCCCCAAACAGGATGAAGCTGAGAATACCCAGACTGAGCCCACGGGACGTTGCAAATGACCTATGTTCACGTGCTATCTTTATTTCAGAAATCACCAAGAACTGCGCCAACTTCCCAGTCTTGGAAATGTCCGAGTCACCTGCCCTGGGGAAAGAACGGGCGGGCCCCACTTCATGGACTGAGAGTGTGGGTCACCAGGCTGGCCAGCACACAAAGCAAAGGGAAGTGGGCCATGCCCACACATCATGCAGCAGAGAAAAATCACTCAAGATGCGAGTGGGGCTGTATAGACCTGCCAGGGAGACAGAACAAGCTCCGTCTTCAGGATCCCAGCAGGCCGAGGCGGGCATCGGGGTCTCTCTGGGTTGCTGCACCTGGTCCCCTGAGTCCAACCAGCTCTCACCTCATCACTGGCCCCAAGGGTCTGGGTGCATCGTACCAGGACCCCCACCCGCTTTACTATCAGTAAATACAGAGGGTTGTACCCACACAGCCATTCCCCGCCTTCCAATCTCCTGGCCTGGCCTCAGCCACCAGCATGATTACCTCCCGCTACCTCCGTCTTTTGGCACTTCAAACAGGTCCTCACGCTCCCAGCACGCCTTCAGCACTGACTGACCCTGGACCACACCAGGGCCTGGTCATCAAGACCCGCAAGTCCTCCTTCCACTTCCAGGCTAATGTGTCCCGACTCCCATGTCAGAGAGTGACGTGACTTCGAAGAATCCGTCCTGACTCCCTCTCTCCCCCCACAAACTCCCTATGAGCCATGAGCCCCCGCGACCCCCGCTCACCCGAGCCAGCCTGCGGGGACAGGGACTTGCACACGTTGATGAGATAGTGCTCGGTGGACCCTGTGCCTGTGACGGCCTCCCAGTTGTCGCTGTACCTCGACAGGGACGAGAGGTCATAGGTGTTCCCATCCTCGTTTCTGCAGGGAAAGAAAAAGCGCCACGGTGAGGTGCAGCCAGATTCTGACTCGGTCTTGAGTGCCCCGGCTGGAAAGGCTCAGTGCACAAGAGGAGTGTACTCCTGACACCCCAGGGCAACAGGCCCTACCAGAGGCTGGACTTGACCCCTGGGGTCTCCCAGCTCCAGGTGGAATCAGCAACGACACAGCCTGAGCTCAGGAAACACCAAGCCTTGGTGCAACGAAATTATGTACTCAACAACAATAGAAAAAAGCAAAGCGTAAGTGTGCGCCCTGCTCAGGGCGGTGAGGAGACGGGTGGACAGACGGCTGAGACACGCGGCTCTCGGGGCATCCCAACCAGGCCACCTGCTGTCCAAGCCGGAGGCCCCCAGCGGTCCCCGAAGTAAATTGCCCTGGCATTGACCTCCTCGGGGGAAGGTTTACTTCCTGCACAAACCCCAGGCAGGGACAGGTACCGAGAGCCAGGCCTCTGCCGGGTACAGAGTCAAGGCTGAGAAAGACACACAGTCTGCCCACGGGGTCCAAGTCAGGTGGAGACGCGGGACAGCCAGAGACACCACTTCACCCGAGGAGACCAGAGCCAGCCATTTGTTCACAAACTACACACCAAAGGGGGTGGTGCTGTAGTTAAAAATCGCCCATCCTATGAAGTCTGGAGAGGCCATGGGTAATTTTTTTTTTAATGTACAGTATAACAGATGGTAATCAGAGTGCAGAGGAAAAATAAGGCAGGGAAGGGGATATGAAATTTGGGAGGGGAAAGAGGAAGTGAACTTTTTAGACAGTGGCCAGAGAAGGCCTTTCTGAGAAGGCCATCTCTGAATAAGCTCGGGATGATGCGGAGGAGGCCGCCCCACAGGCAACCAGGCAGAGGGAGCAGAGGGAACCGGGGGCCTGGGGCTCAGGACGCCAAGGCGTCCACAGGAAAACACGGGCCCCATGTGGCCGGGGCAGAGCAGACAGGAGCCGTGGCACAGTGGGGGCTGAGGCTGGCAGCAGGGCGGGGGGTGTTCCAGCCCCTACCAGCCGACTTCAGCTGGTAGCTCCGAGCAACACGGGGGCTTCATCGCATCGTGGGGGCGTGACAAGATCGGCCTGGGCTAACTTACAATCTCCCAGGACCACTCTGGTCTGCGGCCATACCACTCTGAACACACACTTGGTCTCGTCTAATACGACCTCTAACCCCTGTGCAGGGCCAGTCCACCGTGGCCAGGGGATCACTGAGGGACCGCTGCACCCATGCAGGGGGAGACGGGGACGGTCTAAACCGGGGTGGGGGGAGGGCAGTGCTGCTTCTGGAAGACAGAACTCTAGGTACTTTGAAAGTTGAGGGACCACTAATGGGATGAGAGTGAAAGAATGGGGCTGGCATTAATATCTGCATCTGTGGGAGACAGAGACATTTGCAGAAGCTGATCCTCGAGAACTTCATATAACGGATATTTACTGTAAACGGTTAAAGACCTAAAAGAAGAAACTGCAACTATAATAAAAGAAGGGGGGCGGAGTGGAGAGAATAAATGATGAAATGGAGGAAGAAATGAGAAAGAGTACGAAGCAGAACTCAGTCATGAAAATTAAAAAGACAACGAACAGGTAGAAGAGCAAATCGAATCAGCTGATAAGAGAACCAGGTAATGGGAAATAGATCTAAGGAAACAGAATGCAGTACAGAAACAGATTAAAAAAACATTCAAAATACAGGGTGCATACAAGAGGCAAAGTTTAAGATATGATTAACAAAAGGCCCAGAACAAAAGGCACAGACTAGGTTAGAGGCAACCTTCAAAAACATAGTCACTGAAAATATCCCTAACGGAATAACAGGCATACATCTTCAGTTTTAGAAAGTACCACCTCCCAAGCAACATAAATAACAAAGCCACGCGTAAGCAAAACAGACTGAGGCCACAGAACAAAGCCAAGAGAACAAACACAGAAAAGGCAGGTTATCTACCCAGGAATGAACTAGGACTGAAAGGCCGGATTCCCTAACAGCGGCCCTAGATGGATTACCTCCCAAGGGCTGGTGCGCGCACACAGAAGTGTTCACCTGGACTTCTGTACCGAGCGAGTGGTGATAAAACTCAGCCTTTTCACACGAAGACCAAGATTAACTCCACACACTCCCTACTGGTACAGGACCACCAGGCAGTGTCACGGTGTGGCCTGGACCCCAGGACCAGCTCCAACAGCCTGAGGCGCCAGGGTCGGAAGACGCACTAGTTCCTTCCTAGTCTCAAGTGGGACATCCTGGCACAAACTCCCTACCCCAACAGAGACCAGAGGCAAGCAACCTGCAAACAAGCGTGCTGCGTAGCGTTATACTAAACAGAGTACTTAGAGAATGAACATCAGGTCAAAAGGAAAGGGTACAAGGCAAAAAGGAAGAGTTAGCCAAAGAAACAGAGATATTTCTGTTCATTTCCAAAGGAAGACATCTATACAGTCAACCAACCAATGAGTATTTTTTAAAACCACAACTTAACAACTTATGTGAGAAGGAAAAAAATAAGTCAGAACTAGAACACTAGCCCACAATCCTGTGGAGTTTGGGAGAGTGTGTTTGGTGCTAAAACATTCTCCATTATTTCATGGTTGGAGGGGTGGGTAGAGCTATGGGTCAACTTTACCTTCCTGTTAAATCAAAAATACATGTGTAAGGCAACCATTAAAAGAATATGGAAAAAAAAAAAAGAGAAAGAAAATGAATTATAAGTCAGGGAAAGCATGATGAGATTTTTCTAAAAAGAAAACAAAAATTAGCATTCGTATCCTCAGAGATAATTAGAAGGACTTATGTGAAACTTAAAATAAAACTTTCCAAAGGATAGTTTTTTTTTTAAGTTCAGAAAATATTCCAGAATGGAGTAAAAACTCACAGAAGATGAGCAACAAACTTTTTCACCAAATGTGCATGATTCTTGTTGGAAATGGGACAAGGCCTTCAAAACTGAAGGAAACTAATTTGACTCTGTCGTAATCCCAGTCCCAGTTAATCAGATCTGAGAGCAAGTCAGTGGCATCTTCAGACAATGCCTGGGTTCTCTGCTACCCAACCTCTCCACAGTACAGGAGGATACACTCCAACAAAACAAAAGAATACAAAACAGAGGACCTAAAACCCAAGAAGCAATGGACCTAAGCCAAGAGCAATCCAAGAGTTTAATATGCAGGAACTAAAGCCTAGGGACTCACCTAATCTAATTCCCCGTCCCCGCCGGCCACCAACTATTAAAGCAAAATATCACCGTGTAAACCTGACTGCCCCCGAGAGTCAACGCCCCATCGACTTACTTGAATGAACACTCAGTCAGGTCGAAGGGCGGGCAGGCGTACTGCGTGCGCCACTCAAACAAGTACGAGCAATCGGAAGTCTCCTGGAGAAACATGGGCTGCAAGGGCAGAGACGAGCGCGTGAGACGGGAACCCTGGGCGGCCGGTGCTTTGAGGACGCACGTAGGAAGGCACGGACCTGCTCGTTAAGCTCGAGACAAAACTGAGCCAGGTTCTGAACACTGGGTCTGTGAATCACACACTTGAACTAGGTTTAGCCAGGAGGTTGCATGAGACAGTAAGGGCAGGCTCGTTTTATGAAAGACAAAGGCAGCAAAGCCAGGGCGAAGTCCCCACCCTGAGTACACTCACCGCCTGTGTGCTGCGGTCACAGTAGAAAAAGATGGTGGTGGAGCGCTGGTACACCTTGTGGCAGGTGTCGCCCCCAGTGTAGTTCATCTTCAACACCCCGTTCTCGTAGGTCAGCTTCTGAGTAAACAGACCTGCCGAAGAATCAGCCGGGGATATGAGGACGGGCTCGGGAAGCCCCCGGGCGGCCAGCACGCAGCCCATCGCATGCCCTGCACAAACCCCGACAAGGCCGAGCACGCCTGGTCCACCGGCTCCTTGAACCAGGCCTCCTCTCGCCCCAGGCTGTGACCTCCGCACCAACAGACACCAGACCACAGACCAACAGAGGGATGCCACGCAGATACTCCTCGACCCGACGAGCTCAGAGGATGCCAGCTCCTCAGCGGGGGCCATGGACTCACCCTGTCAGCTACTTCATGATTTGCAAAAAATTCATAAGTGCATCACCGCCTGCCCAGCTGCTGAGAGCATGAGGACCGACAGTCTGCCCTACCAGTTTCACGGCCCAACCCCGTACCAGACATGTGCCCTTTTCTGTTCTATAAAGTACCACCCCAGAGCACCCACCAGTACTCCAGTGGGTCCCGAAGTTGGGATAAAAAAGAAGAAATATGAGTTGGGGACTAATTAGTGTTGCTAAGTAAGAATGAAATAAGCTCTTAACGACATGTGTCAGTGTGTGTCCTGGGTGGTTTCACAAAAGCAAGTGAAACCAGAAACATCGCTAACAGGCTGTTTTACCAGGACACAGCAGATGTACTTCTTTTTCAAGAAAGATACCGTCTTTAGACCTTAAAACACAAGATATAATCGATCATCTTACATATGGAATTCCATTCTTTTGCAAGAAGAAAAGGAAGAAAACCACAGTACCTGCCACTTTTTGAAATCCCTGGGGTCCCCGCTTTTCCTGGCATGATGAGATGACCTTGGACTTGTCACTGGTTGGGCAGACGCCAGAGGACAGCTCTCCGCAGACCCGGAAGTAATAGGTGTATTCGCCGGTCCGCACGACGGTGTCGTTCAGACCAAGAGGGATCAAGTTATACAGGTTGCCGTGCCTCGGGTCTCTCACCTGGCAGTAGTCTCCTTCAAGAACGTGAGAGGGGAAGGGCAGTCACACACACACACACACACAGACACACACACGCGCGCGCGCCTCTCACCTCACAGTAGTCTCCTTTAAGAACGTGAGAGGGGAAGGGCAGTCACACACACACACACACACAGACACACACACATTCACACACACACAGACACACATACACCCCCTTCAGGCAAAACTTCTGCAACCTCTAATCAGCTAAGTACTGTCTTAAAACAGGCCTTAAATACCATTTCCACCTTCTCTCCCTCTGGTTTGTATGCCTAAGACAAACCACCCAGTCTTCTAGAAAAGCTTAGGTCACCGGACGAATGAAGATCCACTTAAAACCAAACCTCACGTTCATGCTCTCAAGTGTGAGACGCCAACAGCCCATCGACCCAGCAGAGGAGGAAAATGTCGCTGGTGAAGGGAACAATGGAGTAGAGTGGAAAATTCAAGGACAAGATGCTATCCATCCACTAATAAATACATAGGCGTCTCGTGATCACGCGCAAGGCTTCGCATGTAAGATGCTATCAGAGCACACCCTACATCACACTTCCACAACCTGAGTGAGCAGAGCCAGGTCTTACCTTCTGCGCGCACGACGGGACAGGCTTCCACGGTTCTCCAGAGAAACACATACTCACAGTCATTCTGGAGCTGAAAGGTCGGGGAGCCCTGCAACGGAAACCAGAGCTCAGTACGTGCTCATCCACTTAAGGGAGTCAGACTGTAGCAGGATGGACACCCAACTCTTCACTTCCACGAGAGAAGTTTAAGGACAGCCCTTAGGAAACACACCAGGCCAGGACATTCTGGTCCAATCTCATCAACAGCCTAAAACCCCTCAACGCTCCGGCAAGCTCAACATCAGATGCAAGACCTGGAGTCTGGGGGAGGCAGAAAGGAGGTTGCACGGACACGCACCGTCGTGTGGGCACATTCGAGGTTTATCCTGGTGGAGAAACGCTGGTTCTTGCACTTGTCCCCGTTGACGTAGACGAGGCTCAGGGACCCGTTGGCGCCCACCTGAGGGCTGATCTGCACGACGCCCAGGTTCCAGCTGTTGTCTTCCATCACCAGGCAGGACCCCACGGCGGTGCCTGCAAGGGCCGGGAGACAGCGTTGAAGGCGGCGGGGAGGGGAGGAAGGCAGGGCGAACGTGAGTCCGGGGCACGGCACGCACCGTGGCAGCCAGGAATGTACGGGAGAGGTGTGCACACGCTCAGGTAAAAGGTCCTCTTCTTTCCCTCGTCGAACGTGTCAACCGCGGTCCACGGTTTCCTGGCTTTGCTCAGGCCGCTCAGATCATACTCGTTCCCGGCGGGGTCTGAAACACATGGGGGCGCTGCAGAGCCCTACCCTCCTGGTAGCTCAGCCCCAAAGGCTAAGGATGCAGGAACTTAACACTCCTAACAGAAATGAGCAGACCCACAGGAGGCCGACAGGCGTCTCCTGCAGAAACGTGCACCAGCCCTGGCGCTCGAAACTGCCATGAGGGGACTTCCCCGGCAGCCCTGTGGCTGAGACTTGGAGCTCCCAATGCAGAGTTCAACCCCTGGGCAGGGAACTAAGGTTCCCACATGCTATGTGGCACAGACACTTTTTTTTTTTTTTTTTAAGTCAAAAAAATTTAATTAAAAAAAAGTTTAGCGATTCCCAATTTTAAAAATTTCTTTTAATTCAAACACAGAAACAAACAACCAAACAAGCAAGAAAACCAGCCGTTACAGCAGAGCCCCATGGCCGAGGAGGTGGGGGCCGCCACAAAGAGGGAGGACCCAGCTCAGCGTCGGGGAGCCCTTTCCGAGCTTTATCCTCTTATCCTCTTCTCCCTCCAGTAAGGAGCGCCAACAGTGCACTTGACTTTTCCCCCCTAGTTTTCTTCTCTGTCCTTAAGCAGCTTCTGATCCCAAATGACAGCTCAAAACCGTGAACCCAGATTCACTTCAAGAGACGTTTTACAACTCTACGCATCAGTCAAGGGAAACATGTAACACAAATGTCATGCTGCCTGAAAATAAAACACGCACACATGCACACACACACATACATATGCTCACAGGCACGCACACACACTTCCAACCGGTCTCACCTGTGACTTGGCAATCTACCAGAGAAGGTACACAGGCCAGCGCGGTTTCAAACTCGAAGAAAGTGTCCCGGATCCCCAGGCTGGAGTCGATGTCCTGGTGCAGGAACTTGGGCAACCCTGGGTAAATGTCGTCATTGCAGACGAAGCGGATGATGAAAGCATCAGCCCTCCCTGGGAACAGAAGTCCAGACGTTGAGAAACAGCAGTGGCCAGAGCGTCGCCGGACACACGTGGGTCCCTGGGACAGTGTGCCCAGACGTGAGCCTCCAGGCTCAGCTGCTAAGACAGTGTCACAGCACCCAGTCTGTTCCAGGGACCTGAGCTAAGGAGAGGTCACACACACTGGGACAGTGACCCTCGTAAGGAAGGTTCACACCATGAGCACAGTGTCCTGGCATTCTCTGTTCCAAGAAGGATGAGAGTGCTACGTCCATTTATCCACCCAAACACTAGAAAACCATCACTCTCCTTCAATGGCTTATTCAACGTTTACTATGTTCATACTACACACAGGAGTGAGAGAAACAGAAGCAAACCCGCTCTCCTGGGAGCTGACCCTCAAGGCTGCTCAGCGCTCCGACAGCGAGCAGACTTCATGCAGCCTCGGCAGGACAGATGGAAATGCAGGAAGACACTGCAGGATGGGGCTGAGAAACCCCAGGGCTTGCGGGGGGAGGGGGGGATGGCGGGGTGACAAGGCACGATGGCTGGGCTCACTGGAAGGTGCCATCTGAGCCCAACCTTGCAGAAGGGAAGAAAACCACCTGGTTGTCTAGAGTGGAGACTGCCTTGAGCAGTGGGAAACACCAAGGACGAGGGCTCAGATGGGGAGGGTGGGCCTTCCTGGTCGAGGAGCAGGAGGTCGGAGGGGCCCGAGCGAGGAGCAGCAGGGCGCCCATGGCCACTGGACAGGCCTGGCTGCTGCTCTGGGCACACGGAGAACCCCGGGTCGGGAGGGGATGGTCTAAGCCAGGAGTGATACAACCCAACACTTCGAACATCACTCGACTTGCGGAGCCGAGCACAGACCACTGGGGAGGCGGGCAGGGAGGAAGTGGAGGTGGCACAGCCAAGACAGAGGCTCCTGCAGGGAGGGGACCACGTGGGCGGAGGCTCCACGGAGGGAAGAGCCCTGGCATCATTACCGTGTTATGAGTCCCACAGGGGCCCCCAGAGACGCCTGGTTTTCACAGGAGGACACTGAAGCAGAGGGAGAGGGAGGAACAAGCCTGGAGCAACACAGCTCTAAGGTCAGACGCACGCTGCACCCCCGGGGGCTGCTGGCGCCTGGATCCCAACCCAGCAGAGAAATGTCAGCGGCTGTCAGCCACACGACCACACTGATAACCCCGCAAGAGACAGAGGGTCATTTTCCAAATTAGGGTAAAAAATATATAGGTATATATATACACACACACACACATAAATGTCTAATCTAATTCATTATTAAACAGTGGGGTCATTTTCCAAATTAGGACAAAACAAAAGGATACGTAGATGCCTAATCTATTCCATTTTTAAACAATACTCTGGAACTGGAAATGAAGAGAATTCTAAACAGGACTGAAGGGTGGTCTCTGATGGTCCAGCGGTTAAGATTCTCAGCTTCTACCATAGGGGGCATGCATTCAATCCCTGATTGGGAAACTAAGACCCCACGTACCGCACAGGGTGGCCAAAAAAAATTTTTTTAATAAAATGTCAATAAAAGCAAGAGTGAAGCACATTTCTTTTTGGATACTGAGGCGAGTGAGCAGCTGACTCTTTGGACCCAGAGGTGAAGAAGTTTACATCTGTAAAGCAAAGGATTCCCGTCCCCCTGGGCTCTACGAACAGACTAAGATCATCTGTCTGTCTGAATCCTCCCCAACAAATGAGGCATAACGAGAGCAATTCCCTTTCTAGGCCAGCCCTTCGCAGACCTGACAGCAGCCCCCAGACCCACGTCTTCTGTCCTCGAAGCTAAGAAGACTTCCGATTTTTAACCCCTTTCCCAGGAATCCCGAAATCAGCCTTTCAACACCCTACAAGTCCTCTTCCTGGTGTGTTACTGGATCTGCCAGCTTGAGGCAAGGTGCACAGCACAAGCTGACGCCCGCAGATAGGCAGAGCCATCCCCACTCCCTTCCAGCTCCCGGCTCCCTCTGACATGGACTCAGACTGCCCATTATTTTGGGCACCAGGCATCACACGAATGCCCCTTCCTGAGCCCACCCCAGTGTGGTGAGAAGTGCGCAGGTCCAGAAGTCAGACCACGTGGGTTCCGACCTCAGCTGTGCTCGTCACCAGCTGCGTGGCCCTGGGCTGTGTGTGGTGGGGGGCACCTCTGGGGGCCTCTGATCCACAACACTGAGTAAATGTGTCCATCGGCAGAACCAGGATGAGAAGCAGGAGACCTGGCTCCCAGTACTGGCTCTCTGTCCAGGGCGCGAGGCCTTCTGGGCCTTCATTACCTGGGACGCAAGGAGGTGGTTAAGAAGGGCATAAGCCAAGAATGAGGTGCCTGGGGTTGGTGGAGAACCAAGCAGCTGAGCACACAGCACCTCCACGTGGGCCCAGCACGCGGCAGCCAGCAGGCCTGCACGGTAGCTCCTACTCCACCACCACCATCCCCCGGGGGCGCTTACACTCAGCATCACACCTGATGACACCACAACGACAACTGTTTACAGTCACAGCTGCAGGAAGGAACAGAAATGAGAACCCAATAAAGATGGCAAAACTGTCACTATCTTCACCCATCACTTCAATATCTGAGAATCAGGGGACAAGAGGCCAGGTGAACACTTTCCTATCAGAGGAGTCGCTGGAGGTGCTGGGGGAAGGTGCTGGGGGTTGCGGGTGTGAACAGAACCCAGCAGTCTGGCCTCCAGCTGCAGAATGCGCTTAGGGGCTGGGAGAACACCCTGGAGGCCAGGCACGCACGGTGCATGTGAGGCCAGAGGGCAGCCAGACCCAGAGCGTCTACGGACGCACACGTTACTCTCAGAAAGGTTGGCAGTCACAAAACCACCAGGACACTGGTGAGTCACTAAACCAACAGGGATCTGAGCTCACCGTTGGGGTAGGAAGGAAGCCCCGTGTAGTTCAGGGTTATAAAGCCCTCGGTGGACAGCTGCAGGCTCTTCTCCAGGCCCACCAGCCTGCCCGGCTTCAGGGTCTTCAGGTCGTCCATCTGGGCTTCTGCCTCGCAGCCAGAAGCTGGCTTCCCATCCAGGGTGCCGCAGGCGGGCATCTCTCCGCACACGTTGAACTGCAGGCCAGAGGGCGAGAACCGCACACCAGCTCAGGCTGCATGACCCGCCACAGACACAACCCCGCAACGCAAACCCTGCCCTGCCAAACAGCTGCTACTCTTCAATATCACGCAAATGACCAACCTGCCAGATCTGGGCAATTAAATCCTAAAGCTAGTACATAAGGCAAAAATCAAAGCCCAAACAGCAATGTCCATAAACTGCCTCGAATGGTTTATTTAAGTAGCCCTCTATCTTTAAATGTATGAGACAGTCTGCATGCAATAATATATGCCAACATATATAGCCAGAATGTTGCAATATTTTTGATTATAATAGGAAAAGCACATATGGCCGAAGTCACATTAAAAAGTAAATATAATGGGATACCCCTGTTTTTTTAATTTGAATAAAAGGCTTTTGTTGTGTAAAAAACTGTTTTATGTTCTGAAAAACTGTTTTAAATATTCTGAAATTCTGGAAAAACCTTTCTATGGCTTTATGAAGTCACATATGAATACGACATGTGAATATACATATGTGTATTTTATATACATATATGTGAATACACGTGTGTATTATATAATACACATGACTCGTTCTTTAGAAAAAGTACAGCTAAGATTTGCCAACATGATCGATGCCCACACATTCCTAACCTGCTCAATACTAATCTAACAATGTTCCTGAAAATTCTTGCTCTAAGTTTATATCCATAAGATATGACACAGAAAACTGCACGTTATTTAACCTTTTATCCGGTTCCCTTTTATGTAATGATTTATCCATTTACACTAGATAAAGACTATTATTCAGTTATATACTAGTAGACATTTTAGAAATGATTATATTATTGTCAAAAAATTAATTAAAATTTGATTTTTCTCCCCAAACCTGAATTGTTAATCAAATCTAAACGTAATTAGATGCATCCAAATTTGGAAAAAGTGGATACCCCTGTATTTCTTTTTTATTTTTAATTGGAGAATAAAGGCTTTACAGTACTGTGTTGGCCCTGTAACTCTTGAAGCTACTGACACCGTTCCACTTAAATCCAGCAGTTGACAGAGTGAAGCAGAACTCGCTCTTGGGTGTGAGACACAGACAGACTTCTCTATCACCGGTCAGTGTTTATGGACAATGTACACAAACTTAAGATCTCTGTACACAAAGTGTCTTTCCTTAAGATCACAGTTTCCTATCTAAGAAACAGCCACGTGAGAACACACCCAGGCCGATGGCCTGCAGCCACGTGGGCCGCGCAGTCACAGAAGCACGCAGCCAGCAGGAGGACACGTGGCGGCCCAGCCCTGCAGGGCCAGGTGCCAAGATGCAACGCCAAGTAGTCGGCTGGTGGGCGGTGCTGTCCAAGGCCCTTCTGGCAGCACAGAGCCCAGCGCCCTGGCTCCCGGGAGCCTGGTCACCCCACCAGTGCCATCATCCGGGGCCTGTCCCTGCTGTCTGCGACCCTGCACCCGTCACCTCTTCCTGCCCCCCGGCCACCGCACAGAAGGAACCTTTCTGGCCGGTTCTCCATGGGATCACCTCTTCCAACATTTCCCTACAGACATCATCATCTTTTCTGGCACGTTCTTCCGGGCTCACCTCCTCGGGCAAGTCCCCCAGGGGACTTACCTCTACTGACAAATCCCCTAAGGGGCTCGATCTTGAAGTTCCTGTCTGCCTCTCGCACTCACACAGGCAGCCAAATGCACTGCAGTCACCTATTACAACCTGTTACGAGCCAAACTCTAGGGCGGCAACTTCTGAGAGTGGGTGGGGAAGGGAGGGACCACGAGTACCGTGCTGCTGGCTGACAAGCCCGCCATGTGTCGGTGACAAGCCCCATCGGGGGTCTCAAGGCTCCGAAGGAACGTGCACGCCCTCCCACACGCGCTGTGCCTACAATGCCCCTCTGTACTGGTTTTATGACATTCTCATCCTAGCTTTCTTTGGGATGAGATCCCCACTTCAAAGGTTACTCTCTTCTTCCAACGTGGGTTCTGCTAGAAAAAGTTAAACCTAAATACAGACTTTTAAAAAGCTCTCTGTCCAGCAGTGCTTAATTTATAATGGAACACACTACGTGGAGTTTCTCCTCTTTGCAGCTCCAGACACACTGCCAGGGCCGCCCACGAAGGAGGGGCTGTCGGAAGATTCTGGAGCATGCCATCAGCTCGTCTCCCTTTTATAGGCAAGTATGATCACCATTTCCTTTTGACCAGGGACTCAAAACCCCAGTGGGCATGAGAACCAGCCTGCTGGGCCCCACCCCCTAGACACTGCCCCGGCCACAGGTTTGCAGGCCATGTGTATGCTGCTAGCCTGGCCACCACACCAGATCCAGGGCCAGGACCAGGAGCAGACCTTCTGTTCCTAGTTCCCATTTGCAGAGCGGGAAGGGGCAAGGGTTTCACCTTATCTCCCCTTACACTTGGACTTCTTGCCTCCTCCTGGGTGAGGGCTGCCATCCGTGCCCTGGGTGGCTCCTAAGGACACCTGCCTCCCCCGTCACGAGATGAGGGTGAGCTCCACGCCTCCTCCCGTCCTTCCAAGGCAAATCAGAGGGCACCCCGCAAGTCTTACCAGAAACGTCTTCCCGATGCCCAAGACCGCATATCCTTGGGACCTGTTCAGTGGGTTCAGATCAAACACATACCCACTGTCGGGGTCCCTGATGGAGCAGGCCTGCGGGAATGAAAAGGGCGAAGAGGCACATTCAAACCCATTTCTGGAGAACACGGCAGGGACAGAGCATCGCCCATGTCTGCCTGGCACTGATCCCGTCGGAGAAGCGGCCCCGGACGAGCTCACGGCCCCTTTTGGTGCTGCATCTGAGACACCCCAGAGGGGACAGCAGCTCAGCGGTGCCACCCTCCCCTGAGACCCTGAGACTGCTGTATTCGCCCGAACAAGACCCCGGCTGAGCCCCTAGAAAAAGTGAGGAACCATAAGTGAAGTGAAAGCCGCTCAGTCGTGTCTGACTCTTTGCAACCCCATGGACTATACAGTCCATGGAATTCTCCAGGCCATAATACTGGAGTGGGTGGCCTTTCCCTTCTCCAGGGAATCTTCCTGACCCAAGGATCAAACCCAGGTTTGATCCAATCCTCCCACATTGCAGGCGGATTCTTTACCATCTGAGCCACCAGAGAAGCCCCGGAATACTGGAGTGGGTAGCCTATCCCTTCTCCAGGGGATCTTCCCAACCCAGAAATCGAACCGGGGCCTCCTGCATTGCAGACAGATTCTTTACCAACTGAGCTATCAGGGGAGCCCAAATCAGAGACAGATCCATGAGAGATCCACAAATAACTCCCGGTCTCTCCTCAATTCTAGGAGGCGCAGTGAGCCCCTCCCCGTGTCTTCCTTCCACCCCGCCCACCCTACGCAGAGAACCGCACAGTGGCTTCAGAAAGCCCTGCCGGTGGGCCGGGGCCCATGGGCTCCCACCCGCATCCTCCCCGAGCCAGGTACATTCTCTGGGGGAGCTCTGCCACTCAGAGGGAACTTGGAAAGAGAGGTGAGGACACGAGGCAAGGCAGAGGCAGGGGCGTGGCTGGGGTCAGGGCGTGAAAACCTCGAGCGTCACATGAGCCACACGGGCCAAATCCTACAGTTGAGGGGGCACCGACACGTCCCGGGTGTGGCCATGATGTGAAATTAAGCCTCTGTCCCCACGATGGCAGAGCGCCCCAGGGCCCCAGTGAGGCCGGAGGGACAGTGGGAGGGAGGGAGAGGGTGGGGTCTGGGAAACCGGGGAGCAGAAGGGAAGTCCTGGTTCTCATCCCAGGCTGGGAGGTGGGCCAGGGCAGAGGGTGGGGAACGCAGGACCCCTTCCAAACGCCTGCTATCCAGGCAGGGATTAAGGGGCCGGAGGGAGGGGCTGGGCCAGAGGGAGGGGTGGGGCTGGGAAGCGGGGCGGGAGGGGCCGGGGCAGCTTGGTCGGGGGCCCAGGACCCTATCCGTACCTGGTCTATGTCCGTGGTGACTCGGATAGGACAGGCTGCCACCGTGTTCCACAGGAAGCTGACCACGCACTCCCAGTTGAGAGAAAATATGGGATGGGTATGCTGAAAGGCCAAATCAAGGGATACAAGTCAACTCAAAGCCATGAAACGCTCTCTAACCACCAGAACACTAGTCGGATAACAAGAAGAGTTCAAGTCGGTGGATTAACATAAGGTGGAGCAGGTGAGGAGCTTAACCTGCCTCATCTGATGACAATGTCATCCTTCCTAAGGAGAATGTTCTCTCTTACACGTGAATGCCAGTGAATCTACCCGGGGGGTTCACACCAAGAGTAAATGGTAGAACTGGGATCCATCTCTGGGTCAGAGTTCGAGACTGCGCTTTTGAACACCATTCTACACCCAGAGTTAGACTATAAAGAAAGCTGAAGAATTGATACTTTTGAACTGTGGTGTTGGAGAAGACTCTTGAGAGTCCCTTGGACAGCAAGGAGATCCAACCAGTCCATCCTAAAGGAAATCAGTCCTGAATGTTCATTGGAAGGACAGATGCTGAAGCTGAAACTCCAATACTCTGGCCACCTGATGCAAAGAGCTGACTCATTTGAAAAGACCCTGATGCTGGGAAAGATTGAGGGCAGGAGGAGGAGGGGACGACAGAGGATGTGACAGTCAAATGGCATCACCGACTCGATGGACATGAGTTTGAGTGAACTCCAGGAGTTGGTGATGGAGAGGCCTGGCGTGCTGCAGTCCATGGGGTCACAAAGAGTCGGACACGACTGGGTGACTGAACTGCACTCAACTACACCCAGACGCAGAAAAGCTGGGCCCATGGGCCAGATGCACACGAGCACGGCCACACCACTGTGGACCCAGGTGAGGCTGGCCGATGGGGTGAGGTGTGCTCAACCGTGAGCCGCACCAGCTCCCACACAGGCACAGTCTCCACGGCCGGCCGGACACCCGGGGTGCAATCAGCCTTGGGGGGGCACCTCCGCCACCCTCCCTGACAGGTGAGGACATGGCCGGGGGGGAGGGGAGTCACAGAGGAGGCTGAGCCGCCCTCCCAGACACACAGGGAAAGGGGACACAGCTGCCGGTCCCCACACCTCCCCACCCTCTCCGCCGCTGCATCACCCACAGTGAACTGCAAACACGGCCGTCCCTGTGGCCCCACCATGTGGCCGTGAAGAGCCCAGGGGGCTGCAGCACAGCACCCCTGGAGACATGGCTCTCCGTTCACTCCATGTTGCCTGGGCCCACGAAATGCACCAGGCCGTGGACCAGTGCTGAGGGATACAGTAACAAAGTGAAATCGCTGTGAAAACTGAAAAACACCGTGCAAATAGGACGACACAGGGAAGCTGAAAAAGTAAGGGTCTGAGAGGGCTTCCTAAAACTGTCCAGTATCTCCACCACAAAGAGATTCCAGAGAGGGGAGTGGAGGAGGGATGAGGCCCAGCATGGGGGAGAGAGGGGCCCAGGGTGGGGTTCGGAGGGGCCCTGGAGGCGGCCAGCGAGGTCCCAGCTGCTCAGCCAGCATTCCTTCTTGGCGCTGAGAGCAGAACTCGGGAAGCCCAGCTCAGGCTTATCAGTGTGTGTTTATGGCTCAGCTATGCAAAGCTTTGCTTGTTCAAGCCGAGCTTGGCCCATGAGGCTTTTCCTCCCCTTATCAGGGCAACTTTCTTAAGCTCTTAAGACGTGATCTTCTGGGAAAAAAATCGCGTGCTGGCAAAGGACAGAGAGAACTTGACGTCTGTAAGACAACCAGGATGGAAGTGACCGAGCCCCCGCCTGCTAGGTGGAGCGGACATACTGGGCCAGTAACACGTCCACGAAAGTGGAGGACGCTGCAACTGACCCTTACGAAGCACCGCCAACCCTCGGAAATAATCTGTTTGACAATAAACGTGAACTCTATCATCCCCACTGCATGTCCATCGAAGGGCTTGGTGACTGCTCAAAAAACACGTGATGCAATTATAAATGTAAAATTCCAGGTTAAAAAAAAAAGCAATTAGGTTTAGAATAACAATGGACACAGTGGAAATGGACCCAGTGATGGGTGCACAGCACTGCAACGGCATTAATGCCGCTAAACTCTACACCTAGAAATGGCTAAGATGGTAAATCTTGTGTTATACTGATATATCTTCTACCACATTGCTTTTTAAAAAACAGAAGGGAGTGTATATAATGAGTGAAGTTAAGTGAGACGGAGAAAGAGAAATATCGTGAGACACCCCTTACATGTGGACTCTAAAAAGAAATGACACAGTAAATGAACTTATTTACAAAAGAGAAATGGACTCACAGACTTAAGAGAATGAACTTAGGCTTCCCAGACGGGAAGGATGGGGGGAAGGGACAGTTAGGGAGTTTGGAAGGGACATGTACACACTGCTGCATTTAAGATGGATAACCAACAAGCACCCGCTGTGTGGCACAGCAGACTCTGCTCAACCATAAGTGGCTGTGTGGGTGGGAGAGGAGTTCAGAGGAGAATGGCAACTCAGACCTGTATGGCTGAATCGCTCTGCTGTCCACCTGAAACCATCACAACACTGTGAATTGGCTAAACCACAATACAAAATAAAAAGTTAAAAAAAAAAAGAAAAGTGCAGACTGTATATAATGACCCCGAAGCATTTTCAGGTCGCATTTTCTCTTCTGCTCGGCCCTGGCTAAGGAGCTCGGGCCTCCCTGCAGTCTCCATCACCTCCTCCATTTCCCAGCCTGGAGATTTCATTCCTGCTTTCCCAACAGACCGCTCGTTATTATTCCCTCGGTGTCCACCCACGGGGCCCGGCCTCCATCTCCTCATCTGTGAGCCATGGTGTCTGGACCGAGCCATCTCTAAGACCTCATCTGCTATGAGGTGTGACCCTCAGATCACAGAACTCTAGGACCCTCCAGAACTCACATGCAGGATGGCATCTGTGTGGCTCAGAGAGAAAGCTCACGCCTACAGGAACACCTTGTGGTGCGCGTCCCAAGCCAGCATGTAGGGCTTGGGCGTAAACTGGAGGAGGGTAGGTGCAGAAGCACCACTGCCATGGCCCTGGCCTCCCCGGGTCTGCAGTACATGCAGAAGCAGAACCAAGCAGAACCCGCGTCCTGTGCAGATAGAGGAGCCCGACCAAGTGAGGCCGCGGCACTGCCCCACCCCCCTCACCAGGCTGCCGGTGGAGCAGACGAGGTGGATCCTGGTGGTATAGGTGGTGCGCCTCTGGTCGCTGGTGGTGCAGGCGGAGCCGTTGACGTACTCCAGGAGCAGGCTGCCGCTGTCCTCCACCACGGGGCCCGTCTTCGCCACCCCCAGGTTGCTGATGGAGACAGTCTCAGAGAACGAGCCCTGCGAACACACGTGGCTGTTAGCTTTCCCTCTGGAGAGACCAACTGCGTTCTTTGTTACTGACACGGTGGGTGTTTCGTTGTGCACGGCAGGTGTGTCCTACAGACTTGCCACAGATGCTGGATTAGCAAATGTGAACCACCACTCCTCCGCAGAGGGGAAACTCAGGCCGCCCTCGAAACTCACAGGTTCTGCATCTGCAAATTCAACTGACTTCAGATGGAAAACACTCAGGGGAAAGAAATCCCAGAAAGCTCCAAAAAGCAGAGCTTACATTAGCCACCCACGTCTACTAACAGCGCTGCCACTGAGCCATCTGTAGAGGAGCCGCGGGGCAGATGTGCACCAGGGGGCGTGCAAGCCCTGCGACACTGCATGCCATGGACTTGCACGCCCTCGGGCTCTGGGCACCAGCCAGGAGGCTAGAACTGACCCACTCCCTGCACACCGAGAGAGGGGGCACGTTGATCTCTGCAGACATTTATCTCCCATAGACTGCAATCCTGAAGCCTCAAAACCCTGGTAGATCCTTTTAATTTCACAAAAGTGAAACGAGGTTTGGATGTGTTAAGTGACCCATCCAAGGCCAGTCCTCTCCCAGGCACTCGAGGAAGGACCCAGCCCGGTCCACGTGTGGCCAGGAGCCAGGAGCGTCTGGCACCACACTGCCCGCCCCCTCTCGCCTCCGTCGTTTGGACGTCTGGGTAGCAGAACTGGGACAAAACTGCAGAGCCACACCAGGCCTCTCTGCACATGTCCACGACAGACCGTGAGGGCGCCCGGGCACTGATCTGGGGTCACGAATGAACAGTAGCAAGTAGACAGCTTGCAAATACAGAATCCATGAATAACGAGAGCAGACTGTGCTTGGAGGCCATTGCTCCAACACAGAGCACAGCAACACACCACGCCATGCTCCACTCAACCAGCAGGGGGCGCTCACCAGCTTCCCCGAAAACACCTCTGAGCTGCCGTGTAACGGACCCCAGGAAAAGTACACCCTCGACGTGCTATTTTTAAAGAAGCACACAAACGTCTTTATTTTAAGACGCGCTGTGTACAACAAGGCACCCAGGGGAGCGTTACCGAGGTTCTGGCAGTGACTGCATTCCATCGAATGACAGAGTGCAGCCTGCACCCAGGCAAGAAGGGCTGGCGCTTGGATCTGCCAAGCAGGCGTCCCCTCTAATCAGTCCAGAAGCAAGAGCTTTTGGAAGCTTAAACTCTCCTTGATAGACGTCTGCTGTTCAGAGTCACTTCCTCTGCCGAGAACCGTGAGCAGAGGCGGTTCCCCACACCCAGGGGTTTTTGTGTTTTTTTTTTTCATTTTAAATCTGAGCAACGACTCAAGTGTGATCGCATCTCTGCAGGGGTGGGGCAGGTGAGTTCGCAGAGAGACGCCCCTCTCTGTCTCAAGGGGCTTCTCGGCGCAAGCCAGACCCACTCAGACCACCCCCTCCACCCTCCAGCGCGAAGCCCAGGGCTCAGGAGGGAGGGCAGGGCCACCTCACCTGCTCGCCCTGGTACTTCATCTGACAGGCGGACGCGTAGCGGTCACAGCCTGGCACCGGGTTCAGAGGGCGGCACACGTTGATGTAGTACTTCCGCCACGTGCTCCGTGCCCCGCCATGGTCCAGTGAGTACCAGTTTCCCCCGGGACCGCCCTCGGATTTCGCTAACCTGAAAGGTCAAGGGGGAAACCCACGCTTTTTTTCCAGCCGACAGCTTTCGGCGGGATAATTCATTTCTAAGTCCTAAAGACTTAGGTGCGCTGCCTATCAAACCTGCAGAGGCCGGCCCACCCCACACCTCCTCTCCAGCCTCATGAGAAACAGCCCTCTCTGCACACCTGGGACCACCCCCACACCTCTGCACTGAACAGGCATCGCTCTGAAGAATGCAGCTGAAGACAGAGGTTTGTGCTGGGCAAACACTGGCTGATCCTGCGAAGGCTCCCAGACCATTAGAATTCATGCCGCTTGGAGCTCCCCACCCTGGTCCTGCACGCTGTCTTACAGGCTCCGGGACATGCCCACCGGCAGCAACCTCGGCCCTAACTGGACGGGGCCAGGCTGAGGGCAGGCGGGCCCACCTCACCTGGAGAGGTCGTACTGGTCTAGTGTGAGGGGGTCGGTCACGACGCACTCCAGCGGCTCCTCCGGGCAGGCGTAACTGGTGTACCACCGGAAGTTGTATGTAGAGTTATCTTCCTCCTAATCTCAGGACACACACAGGAGGGACAGCAGAGAAGGGGACTCATTACACAAAGCCAGCATTTCGAAAAAGGTGGGACACTTGTTCCTCAGTAAGAATCAGAGGCAAGTTCATCTCCTTTGTCCATCCCCTCTCGTTCTATTAAAAGGAACATAGCCCAGCAACGAGTTAAGATGGAACTCTAGCTTCTGTTAGTGGTAATAAGGCAGGGCTGTTGCTTTTGTGCGGTTTGTACCCCAAACCAGCAGTGTCGAGGGCTGTGACTGAGGGTGGTACGGCCCACTGCTGGTCAGAAAATACACACTGCCCATGTCCCCTGGCAAATCTAAAAGGATTAATTAAAATCAAAGGAGCTGAGGATGTGCCCAGGAAACCAGACTAATAACGGCTCTGCTTCTAAATAAAGGGCCCGTGACAGGCTCCTGGATAACGCCCGGGAAGCCAGACAGCGTGACAGCTTCTCCCCGGGGACCATTCCAGTTCACGTGTCAGCTCCATCAGAACCTCCTTCGCTCCAGAAGAGTCACAAGCCCCGCCTCCACCTGCTCTCTTCTCTTCCCCCGCCTTTACGAGACTGACCACCTCTCCCTCCTTTGCCCCCGTCGCCGCGCAGATGCACATGAGCACCCGTGGCTCCCACCTGATATTCAGGGAAACCCACTCCGGCGTCTCGGTCACAGAGAAAGGTGATGAGCGTGGCTCTTGGTGTGTGCTTCTCATTATTGTAGGGTGTGCCGTCCCTGTAGGTCAGCTGGATCATCCCGTCGTAATACGAAAGCTTAGCGTTGCTGCGTCCCAAGTTCCAAGACTTCCTATCACTAAAACAAGCCAAGCGTTTCTCAGAAAAGATAGTGGGACCAGCGCTGGGCGACACTAGGAGCGTGGGGGTTGCCAGGACCTGGGTGGGAGGATCTCTGCACAGTGGGCGCGTGAAGGCGACCCCACCCCGACGCCAGACCTGTCAGCGCCGCTTCAAGGCCCAGCTCCCTTCATCTGAGCCAATGCTGCACTGAACTTGGAGAAGTGTGGGCACAGATCCCCTCAGGCGGCCGAGAAGCGCTGACTGCACAGAAGTGAGGGTCCCCCGCCACCCCACGCACCCACTTTCTGTCCTGCCCCTCCTCTGGAAACTAAACGCCCTTAGTCCAGGCCCTCCCGGGGTTTAAAGGATTGTCGGGGAAGGACGTCGGCAGGCGGCAGAGCTGTCCTGGAGGACGACATCCATGCACGCAGGACACCCGAGGGCGCACCCAGATCGCAGAGCGGCCACTTGCCTTCTGGACACCTGACAGGCCCCCGAGTCCGGCGGGCAGGTGCCAACGGACACCGGGCCGCACACGTTGATGTGGAACTCGTACTTGTCCGTCTCGACCCTATAGGCGTCCTTCTTCGTGAGAGGCGACAAGTCGAAAGAAAACCCTAAGGAAGAGCCGGAAGCACCCCAGGCGGGTCAGACCACGGGGTGCAGGAGAGGCTGGGCCGGCCCCACGGCATGGAGACGTCACGACCTTCCCCCGGGGACGGGCCTCCTCCACAGCCTCACTCACCCCTTCCTGCCGTGTCCCCCCAACGCCCGAGTCAGAGCCCACAATTCCTGGCTGAATGAACCACCGGTGTGTCAGAAGCGGGACCACAACCACAATACAATAACCTTGAAAAGGCTACGGTGGGTTTCACGGCCAGAAAGGCACTTGGGATGTCTTTCCAGACATGATTTATTTCCCGTGTTCCTGGGGCTCATGATTAGCAAAACCCCTGCAACTATAACTATCAGAGAGGTTTTTTCATTATCTCAAGTAAGCCTCAAACACCAGATTTTCAGAGTTCTGGTCACACAGTATTACTATAAATTCTGAAGCAGGTTATCAACTCTGAAACACTCAGAGAGAAAATGTTAGAAAACAAACAGGCTTTCTCTGGTGGCTCAGTGGTTAAGGATCTGCCTACTAACGCAGGAGACATGGGCTCGATCCCTGATCTGGGAAGATCCCACGTGCTGCGTAACAGCTAAGCCCGTGCTCCACAACCACGGAAGCCCACACTTCACAAGAGAAGCCACTGCAATGAGAAGCCCGCACACAACTCGAGAGTAGCCCCCCGGTCCCCAAAACCAGAGCAAAGCCTAAGTAGCAATGAAGATCCAGCGCAGCCAAAAAACAGAAGCCAGCTGAAGTGGCTGCAGGAGAGGCTGCCCACAGGGGGCTCGGACACTCACCTGCCTGGGAGTCAAAGACCGTGCAGTTGTCCCCCTCGGTCCTGGAGAGCACGCAGGCCGCGGCCGTTCGCCACACAAACTCGTAGAAGCAGCCATCAGCCCTGGAGGTTGTCAGCACCGGGGCACTTTCTAAGTCACCTGTTGATGAGCATACCCAGACTGGTCATTGATCCAGTCTCGAGAAGCTTCCATGGTTCTCAAACCAGCTCTATAAATACTGATCTGAGGTCGCTAGAGTGGTCACACCGACAGGGTCAGGACAAGGGTGGGGGTGAACTAGTGTTTAACGGGGACACAACTTCAGCTTGGGAGGACGAGAAAGTTCTGCAGATGGACGTTGGTGTAAACGTACTTAACGTACAATGTGAACGTAAGGTGCTTAACGCCACTGAACTGCGGTTAAAGGGGCGAATTTCAGATTATGTGTATTTTACAATTCCTTTACAATGGTCAACTTTATCTTATGTATATTTTACAATCTTAAAAAAAAAAAATACTGTCCCGGTCCTTGAACTTATCTCACAGCCGGGAATTTATCCAAAGGAAATCTTCCAACAGGAGGCAGCGGGGACATGTCACAGCACAATTAATGCTGGAAACATGTTATTAATCCAACAATAGAGTAAAATGAGTAAAAATAGTAAAACCAAGCCAGCAGCAACAAGGAAGTCCCGACAGATGATAAATAACGACCGTGGGACACAGAAGAGCATTCACAGAATGCCATGTTTTGAGAAACATAAAAAATGTGCAGATATATATATATAGATCCTGACCCCTGGAAAACAATGTGAACCTATAAATAAAGGCAGATCAAGAGGAGTATTTATTGTGTGCCCGCTAAGGTCATGGACGACGTTTGAGCCGTTCGTGATGGTCCCCCTCTGGAGGAAGTCAGGGGGCCCCACGATCAGCCGGCACCAGGCCTAAGGAAGTGGAAGCCGTGCCGAGAGCATAACTCATCTGGAAAATTGCAACATGACCCCCTCGGACACCATATGGTTTCTCCATCTCTGGGCCGGTTTGGGGCGGGGGCGACAGAATCCAGCGGGGCCACCGCGACGCTTCTGGACCTCAGCGCTCTACCGCGTCGTCCCAGCGGTGGCCGGGGAGGAACTCGGGAAACAGACTGCACGGGTGCCCCTGGCAGGAGCCCGGGAGACCCCACGTTTTCTGTTTGTGCTTCTCATTTGTACCTGGTTTGCACATAAGTGTTATATTTGTCATTATCTTCTGGCCACCACCGCACTCATCACCATCTGAGTAAGAGAGCTGAATATTTCCTTTCTCTCTGGTGGGAGAAGAAATAAATCTGCCCAGATTTTTACTTCTGTTCTTATCTAGAAAAGAGAAAGCAAAGGGGGAACAAAACAGAAAACATGATCAAAAGGGGTTAACAACGCAGACGCAGAGGTACCGAGAGGGAGCCAAGGCCCACAGGTGTGCGTTGGCCCCTTTCCCGGCCCGCCAAGCCTGCTCGGGACGGTCAGTGGATCTCTAGACGCGAGTGACACGTCTGACCGAACAGGGGCGGCCTCACTGAGGACCCCGCGGGCACCTCCAGAAGGAGGAGGAGGAAAGTGTGAGAGTGACTCACAGCATCTTTCAAGGGCAGGGGAGGCAGACAGAGGCAGAAATGCCTGTCACGAGATCTTGGAAAACAACAACGCTCCCCCATTTAGGGGGGCCTCAGCTGCCCTGAGGCACAAGGTCATTTGAAACCAAGGGGGAAGCATTTGTCCCGTGACCAAAGTAGAAACTAAATCTGTTCAGGGGCCCAAGCAGGTGACCACTCAATTCTTGGTTCAGTGACTTTTACGATAAAGCAATGAAACTCTGTCTCAAGTCCTTCTTAAATAAAGGCAGGGACACGCCTGCTTAAAAAGACACACCACCAATTCTGAAGCCTGGGATAATTCCTAAAATCCAACCTGGATTTTAAATTTAAATTCACAATCCCTCGTAACTCTACCCACTGCTCTGCGGTGACCTAAATGGGAAGGAAATTCAAAAAAGAGAGGACACATGTATACATACAGCTGTTTCCCTTTGCTGTTCAGCACAAACTAACCCAACACTGTAAAGCAACTGCGTGTTAGTCACTCAGTCATGTCTGCCTCTCTGTGACCCCATGGACTGTAGCCCAACAGGCTCCTCTGTCCATGGGATTCTCCGGGCCAGAATACTGGAGTGGGTAGCCTTTCCCTTCTGCAGGGGATCTTCCCGACCCAGGGATTGAACCCAAGTCTCCTGCATTGCAGGCAGATTCTTTACCACCTAAGCTACGAAGGAACAAAAAGCATCTGTACTCCAATAAAAATTAATTAAAAAGTTAACAGTTCACAATCGCTTATCTAATGCTTGCAAAACAGATTCCAATTATTCTGCCTGTCGCTTTCCAGGTGACTCTTAAGTAACATGTTTAAACACTTAATATCCAATTGAGAAGTTGCGGCCAACACAGTTAAAAGCCAAAGGAACTCAAAGGGTCCGTCCACTTCTCTCATACAAGATTCTGAGAGTCCCCATCCCCGGAAGCCATAATTCTTGAACAATTCCAGGCAGTACAGTCGTTAACAAATCAAAATCAGTTTTTTTTATACAAGCACTGGCAGTTCTCTTCCTCGGGTTACAAGGTGAAAAGATAACCAAGGATTTTCCCACATGTTTCTTTCTGTCTCTAGGGAGCCCACATCAGAAGACTTCCGCCTGCTTCAAGACGCCCGAGTGCCCCAGTTCCCTACATCTGAGTCATTAAACTCTCCTTTCCCTCCCATCTTTTCTGTGCTGAACCCAGAGAGAGGAGGCTGTGATGAACCACAGGAAGCTCATCTTCATTCCCTCCAGCCTGGATGCAGCCCAGCTCTGCCTGCACGCACGGGCACGACTCACCACGGGATACCACTCACCCACGGCACACACGGCCGCATCTTTGGGGCAGCCCCGTGCCTGGCCCGTCTGCAGGACCCTGTGGCAGATGTTAATGAAGAAATGCTTCTTTTCCGCTTCCCTCTGACTGCCATCCACAGCTTCCCAATTTTGTTCCAGTTCTGTAACCAAGAGAAAAAAAAAAAAGCTTTTTCTAGCCCTAGGCAGTGATTGCTTTTCTGTGTGAGTCACACCATAGACAGTGATGAAGCTGAAGGTAAAGGCCCGTGGTCACTAAACAGGCTCTCACATCTCTGGACCTGGGCAGGCTGAAGGCACAGACACACGGGGGGAATCTTAGGCTTGTTTTGAACGTGACAGTAACAAACCAGCCCCAAAGAGCTCCTCAGAAGAGGCAGCTTACCGGGGTGGCCTGAGGATTAAACGGCTAAAGTTCTCCCAAGCCTCAGAGTCTGAAATCAAAAACCTGAAAAGCAGAGCCAGGCGCCAGCGCTGGGACCTGGCAGGCACAGGCCACGGGCGACGCATCTGCCTCCAGACCACAGATAAGGCAGACCCGGCCCGGGGCTTAGCACTCGGGGCCCCCAGAAGATAAACAAGACATGGGTGGTCCCTGAACTCAAAACCGTTCACGACCCAGTCATGTTTGAACAGAAAACATCCACAGAGGTAGAAGCAGCAGGGACTGAGAGCAGAGAGCAAGTCAAAGGCGGACCGTCCCCAAACGGCCCCTGCAGACATCACTGAGGACTGGGAGGAAAGGCGGACGTACACACGGAGAGGGTGCTCCTGAACAGACTGGAGTCCGGGGTTTACAGCGAAAACCCCTCATCAGCGGGAGCACAACCCACTCACTACCCAGGGCTGTCAGCAACCTGGAAGGACCACTTGCTAAACAAGGACGAACAGTTCTGAAAGCTGCGGTGGGAGGGCTGAGGGGCCTTCACGCAGAAGGACATCTACCTACCAGGGAAGGATTTTAGCTCTCACTTCACAGCATCTCAATTACCTGGGTGCAAACGCTACACAAAAAAACCCTGCTCCCAAAGAACCACTTCAGTTCACTCAGTCGTGTCCAACTCTTTGCGACCCTGTGGACTGCAGCACGCCAGGCCTCCCTATCCATCACCAACTCCCAGAGCCTATTCAAACTCATGTCCATTGAGTCAGTGATCCCATCCAACCATCTCATCCTCTGTCATCCCCTTCTCCTCCCGCCTTCTATCTTTCCCAGCATCAGGGTCTTTTCCAATGAGTCAGTTCTTTGCAGCAGGTGGCCAAAGGATTGGAGTTTCAGTTTCAATGTCAGTCCTTCCAAAGAATATTCAGGACTGATTATTCACGGAACCAGAGAGAGGGGGCCAAAGTCAGCTGAGCTTGAACACATCTCTGCATCCTTCACAGACCTCAGGCTGGGCCTTGGACAGAGGGATGGTTACAAAAAAAAAAAAAAAAAGGGAAAGTGAAGAGAGGGATTAGAAAGCAGCACTCAGTTTACAGCAAGGAAAAACCGGGGGAGGAGGAGGAGGGCAAGCTGCTTGAGTCAACACAGCTGGGCGGCAGCAGAGGCCTCGCACCCCGGTCTGAGCAGAGCGGAGAGCCCTACCCGCCCAGCAGACAGAAGGCCAGCCTCTCCACCAGCCTACAGAAGGGAACCACAGCCCCAGGCCCGCGGCTCAGAGGTGCTGAACCACAAGAGCACCGGGATGGTAACTCCCGGGGCAATCCACTACCTGAGGGCTTCCGCGATGGGGCTCGTGTTCCCAGACTAGCACCCACAACAGAGGGATCCTCCTTCCAACGTAAAGCGGCCCTCAGCAGCGGGGGCTCAGAACACATGAGTCATCGTTCCCATAGCAGCTGGTGATTATTCGGCTTCAGGCCACCCTGCCTGTCGTATGTGCTATTCCACGTGACAGAGGCTACTCGTCGGTGCTGTGCCATCCTGAGCTGAGTCCCTCAGTCCTGTCTGACTCTTTGCCACCCCCATGGACTGCAGCCCGCCAGGCTCCTCTGTCCACAGGGATTCTCCAGGCAAGAACACTGGAATGCGTTGTCACGCTCTTCTCCTGGGGGACCTTCCCGACCCAGAGAATGAACCCACGTCTCTTAGGTCTCCTGCATGGGCAGGTGGATTCCTTACCACTACCACCATGTGGGAAGCCACATGCTGGCTGTAGGTATACAACACAACTCGATATATGTATACAGTGTAAAATGAACACCTCCGTAGTGTAGATAAACATTCATCACAAGAAACTAGCAATTTCTGTGTGTGTGGTGAGAATTTTTAAGATCTACCTTCTCAACAACAAGAGTTAAAAAAAAAAAAGTTTCTAATCACAAAATACAGGGCCTGGCACACAGAAGGCACTTGGTCGTTTTTTCACTGAACTATGATAAGAGGAGCCCAAGGCACTCCAACTGGGAACAGTAACGCTGACCTCAAATTCAGATATCTCACCTCCTGAGTCAGGGTCATCTCTGATAATTCATGTTGCTCCGTGAGAAGGGAGGAAGGGCTGGGATACGATCAGTTGACAAAGAGAACAGTAACAGCATTTCCAACCACACTGGTGGGGAAGGAGGCGAGAGGGAAGGTTCTTGTGCACCTCTGGCCGCCTACCTGAGTGCCGGGCCAGCGCCGACAGGTCGAAGCGCTGTTTCCCATCGGAGACGCTGCACAGCAGGGCCTCCTTCTCGTGCACGCAGGCGTACTTCGTGTCCCACGTGAAGAAGTAGGTGCAGTCCACCTCCCCGGTGAACACAGGAGCCCCTCTGCCGTTGTTACCTGCGTCAGGCCGAAAGGGAGACAGTGCCCGCGGTGTGAGACGCCAGGACCGCCAGATGGCACACAGGACGGGACCCCCGGGACAGGCAAGCAGGCAAACAAGCTCAGGGCTCCAGCCCCAGAGATCAGAGGGCGCCCAGGCCAGAGTGTCTCAGGCAGAACCCCTGCAGTCAGCCCTGTGCCCCTTTCATCTCGGGAGGATGGCCTCAACAGGACAGCAGGGTGTTTTCAATGGGTGTGAGCCCCCGGGCAGTGCTAGGCAGCTCACGGCCTGCGGTCAGCTTCCCAGAAGCTCATAAACACCCTTTTAAGTCAGACCAGGGCGTCACTCCGGTTCCAGGACCATCACAGTCTTAACGATGTGCTTGTGAGCAGGACAAGTCCCTAGGGACTCGTCCCTGAAATGAGCGGAGAAGAGAGATAAGGTCTGATGAGGTTTGGGCCTCCCCTACCCTCAGCTGAAGGGCGCTCAGGTCTAGTAACCTCACTCCCAGAGGGGCCAGCATCCTAAATCCTGGGGACTCAGGCATGCGTGGGCCTCTAAAATTGTCCTCCAATCCATCAGCCCTCCCTGCAAGCCAGTTTCCCTGGTCCACGTAGCCTGGGATTCTGCAAACCCTGTTGACTTTTCCCCAACGAGAAATTCTATCCCCTTGCCTTTCCGAGCTAGTGTGCTGCTGGCACGACGGCCGGTTTTCCACCCTTGATGGTTTAATAATCCTCCTCTGGACCTCCTGCACGACTTGCCTTTCTTAAGGCTCAGTGCCCTGAAGAGAACAATGTTCTAACGAAAAGGGAGATAACATTTTGCACCAAGGGTGAACGCTGCTTCAATGGCAACTTCTATTAAATCTTTAATAATATAATCGTCGCAGCTGTAACACCAGCAACAGCGGCTAGTTGCACACGGAGCTCAAGCCGAGGTGGGCAGGGCGCTAAGCCCAGCGTTCTCCGCGGGGCTGGATGGCAAACAACGTGCTCTGAGTTAAGGGCTCCACATCCATCCGAGGGATTTCATCCTTCACACGCTGTGGCATGAGGACAGTTTCAGCCCCGTTCTGGAGATTTAGGAGGGCTAAGTAGTTTGCCTATGGCTCCAGAGCTAGAAAGCCAGAAATCAAACCCAGACGGTCTGGCCCCAGAGCCAGACTCGGAGCCGCAAAGCAGCACTACTTCCCTGCGCTACTGTGGGATTTTTTCTTTCTTCTGTTTTTCGAACTTTATTTTTTTAACTACCCGAAGCTGTTCTCCCTAAGAACCGGTGCTCCCAACCTCCTTACCAACAACACAGAGCCCACCCTCTCTAGCTGGGACAACGATGCCCCCCCATGTTGGAGCACTGAAGCTCCTCCAGCTTTTTTCAATGCTCCAACAAGCCCCAATCCATCCACAAGGTTTACGCTACTCCCCGCTGGATCAGTATTTCACGAATCAGAAAAGATTTGTGTTTCCTGAAAACCTGAGGCATTCAGAGTGTTTTTCTTTTACCACGTAACTTCACAGACGATTAAATACCAATAGTACTGTGAATGGTTCTAGGGTCATCCTCCCTTAGGAGCTAGGTTTGCATCTGAAACGCCCTAATGATCCACAGGGAGAGTCCATTTTAAGTAAAATTTAAATAACCACTGGCCGGCCTGCCCCTGACCTGCATTCTTATTTAACTCCTCGGAGAACTTTTAGAAAATAGAAAACTAAGACTCCTCCCTACCAATCTACGTTTCTTTTATTTTGTTTGGTTGGTTTTAGGTTCAAACACATAAAACTAGGTTCACTCTTACAATTCTTATACAGCTATTACAAACAAGTCGGATAATTTAAAATATTAAAATAAATGACTCGTTCATTCAGACCACGTGGCTTTTTAAACACACAATGGCCTTGCCTCCAGGACAGCTATTTTCCTATGGGTCTCCACCCACCAGCGGGATCAGGGTGACTTTCTGTAATCTCTCCATCAGTGCTCTCCACGCAATTCCGAAAGCTTCCTGGGTATCCCACCTGCACAGGTGCATTCCCAGCACCCCCTTTACGCGGCCTCAGGGTATGTGGCCTCCACGACCAGCGGGAGGCGAAGCGGACTCTTCCCTCCATAGCCGGGGACCCACCCCATTCCTCCTCTGCCCCGACAGAGACGGGGCTGCCCGCTCACCAGACCGGTTCAACCTTCCCTCAGGGCACACAGCTCAACCACATTTCCTGCCTCCCAGCCTTTGAAGTTGGGTCAGGTCTCTTAGTTCTGGCCCATTAAATTAAAAAAAAAAAAAACAAAAAAAAACTGCAGTTCCCATCCTCTGTGGAATCCTGAGGCCACATCCACAGACAGCAGCAATACAAGGTAGAAAATGCACTGTCTCCAAGCAACCGCACAGAGCAGAGGCCCCGAGACCTGCACAGAGACTAGAGAAACGAAGTCTTAAATGTGATCACCTGCCACTTGGATTTGTGGATGGTGTTTTACTAGCCGACGCTAATGTAACTCCTCCCCGCAAAATAGTCTAATGTCCTTGTTTGACAGGATCACCAATAATAAGATCTATTACATCAAACGAGATGTTAAGTTATTGAAACAAATGGTGAAGAAAATACATTGTGGATGGAAGAAAGAAACTTATGCACCTCTGTGGCTTAAAAAGCAGGAAACCCTAAACTCATGCTGCTGCTGCTGCTGCTGCTGCTAAGTCGCCTCAGTCATGTCCGACTCTGTGCGACCCCATAGACGGCAGCCCACCAGGCTCCCCCGTCCCTGGGATTCTCCAGGCAAGAACACTGGAGTGGGTTGCCATTTCCTTCTCCAATGCATGAAAGTGAAAAGTGAAAGTGAAGTCGCTCAGTTGTGTCCGACTCTTAGCGACCCCAGGGACTGCAGCCCACCAGGCTCCTCCGTCCATGGGATTTTCCAGGCAAGAGTACTGGAGGGGGGTGCCATTGCCTTCTCCGCCCTCAACTCATAAGCCTAAATAATTCCTGGAAACCCAAGCTGAACTATAAACCACGCTTCACAAGATTCCGTGGCCAATTAACACCCATTCAAACATGCAAAAAATACATTATTACATTTATCCAATAAACATAGACTCCACTAAGGGCTTCTCTTCTCTAAGTTCTCTAAACTTAAACTCAAATAAAGCAACAATGAAATAATTTTAGACTACACACAGTTTCATGCATTGGAGAAGGAAATGGCAACGCACTCCAGAGCTCTTGCCTGGAGAATCCTAGGGACGGGGGAGCCTGGTGGGCTGCCGTCTATGGCGTCACACAGAGTTGGACACGACTGAAGCAACTTAGCAGCAGCAGCAGCAGTATAGTACATATAGTTAGCTCCAAATTACAGAGTAGGAAGGAGCCTTAAATATTTCATAATCCAACTCCAGCCTGAACGGGGCTCAAAGTCTCCCACAAAAACATCTAAAAGTCTCCGGGTCGGGTCTCTGTGTCACCAGTCGCAACAAAATGAACCTAGGAAGACAAGTGTCTTCAGGATTAGAGCATCACCGTTCACTTTGCCAGCTCTTTGGCACCAAGGTTATGTGAAGGAATGTCCTCTCTCGGAGTCGGGGTGCAGTGTTACGATCCATTGCTGATGTGATGGAGCGTATAAACGTGGAGCAAATTTGGTAAAACATTAACGATCGTTTAGCCTGAGGGGTAGGCATGTAAGTTTTCATCGTAATGTTCCTTCTACTTATAGATTCGAAAACTTTCCTAACAAAAAGGGGAAAAAAAAAAAAAGAATGACCTCTAATCGTTTTTCCAGTCTCCAGCCCACTTGGGCTCTCTAGCTTCCTGGCACGACTCCCGGGTCTTTCCTGGGAGTCCCTGACCAGGGGCCCTCCTCAACATCCTCCTGCGGTCTTCGGGGGTGATCATTCGATCCTCCCAACGTGCCCAGATGAGATCAGCGCATTCCCGACCACCTCAGCCAAGTCATTAATAAAAAGCGCAGACAGAGCACGGCCGGAGGCGGCAGCGACCGGGCGGAGGGGGCCCTGGCCCACACAGGGCGCCCGCAGCAGAGCCGCCCACCCGGCCAGGGTGGGGGCAGGCCGCCCAAGGGTCTGGGAGGGGGATTTGGGGGCAAGGAGGAGGCTGCCTTTCCCGGGGGGCCCAGGAGGAGAGGAAGGGGTGGACTTCGCAGAGGGCCTCCTAAGGGCCTGGAGGAGCTGGGGATGACGGCAGAGGGATGGAGAATCTGGGGAGGGCCTCGGGGCCTTCCAGCAGGAGAGAGACAGATCCAGAGGCCGCACCCAAGCCAGATGTGTGTCCCACCCCCCACCTCCCCCACCAACCAGCCCCTGTACGCTGGTTTCTAGACAGAGTCCAGACCCTCCGCAGGACATGAGATCCCTACAGTCTCTTTAGCCAGGGTTGGGGCCTTCGGCTCTGACCTGCTCACGGCCACCCCAATGCCCACCTCTGCACGAGCTGCTCCTCTGCTACAAGCGTCAGCCCCTTGGCCCCCATCTTTGGCGCCTGGCTCAGCCCCGCACTGTCCCATACGCCTCACCCACACGGCACTTCCTAGTCCTCAGGGGGGACCCAGACACCAGCCCACTGACCTGGGCGCCTTCCTCCTGACACAGGCCCCCAGCGACAGACCTTGCCGGGCGCCCTGACCCTGCCTGCGCCACCCTGCACTGTGGTCCCCAGCACCATTCTCCCCTACCTCTGCTCTGCACCCACCCACAGAGCTCTCAGCCACCAAGGCGTCCCCAGGCCTCACAGACAGGAATCAATAAGATGTGGTCAATCAATCAACTGAGAACACGACTCCCACGTGAAGACCAGGACGCGCGTGGGAGGTGGGGGGGGGGGGCTGACAGACCACAAGCAGGGCCGTGAACCATGGGGACGGCGGCGGGGGGCAATGGGAACCGAGGGGCGCCCTGACGCCCTCCCACCTGCTTCATGCCAGGTGAGTCTCTGCTTGCGCCCCTCTCCTGCCTGCGTTCACCTTCAGACACCTGCCTCTAAAGCTCGGCTCCCGCCACGCACGGCTGCCTCTCCCAGACCCCCGGTAAATCACGTAGGAACCTGCCCCAGGACCAGAAGGTTAAAGCTCTTCCATGGGAACGTACAAAACAAACAGAGGGAGGAACCAGGGGCCCCTCGGGGTGGAGGGATGGGGCGAGCTGGCCGGTTATGCGGACAGGGCCAGACTCGGGTGGTTCCCAGGCTGCAGCTCTGGGCTGAGGCCTAGCCAGCACGCAGAAAAGCGGGGGAGGTCACTGTTTGGGGGGCCTGGGAGAGGATGGCGCTCTGATGAGAGTGAGACCCCCATCACCTCTCAACAGACCCCAACTGCGTGGAGGAAATGGCAGTGCCACAGTGGCCTCGAGGAAGCTTCTCAGTTGCTTAGAAAGACTCAGGGTGTTAGCTGCTCAGTCGTGGACCCCATGGACTGTAGCCCAGCAGGCTCCTCTGTCCACGGGATTCTCCAGGCAAGAATACCGGAGTGGGTTGCCATTCCCTCCTCCAGGGGATCTTCCCAACCCAGGGATCAAACCCAAGTCTCCTGTATCACAGGCTGATTCTTTACCATCTGAGCCCCCAGGGAAGCCCTCCACTCCTCTTAAAGCTGCCCTGTGGCCTCTCACAATCCCCGGAATCCAACCTCTATGGCAGGGCAACCAACTGCAGAAAGGTTCACCTAGAAAATCGTTTCCTGGAAGCAGAGTTATTGGGTGACAACCCACCAGAAGGTGGTGAGCAGCCCAGCCCACAGGCTCCGTCCACACTCCAGTGAGAGCTGAACGTGGGACAGAAAGGCTTTCCCGGTGAGCCCACTCCCAGAACAAACAGAAAATGGAAACAGGACGTGCGTGTCCACCGTTGGCAGGGTGGGTGGGGGTCCTCCTGCCCGCTACCACAGAGGGGGCCTTGTGGGGCCCCGTCTGCAGGAGAAGGTCTGACCGCCCCCCACCCCTCTGCTTCCACGAACCCGGCCCACTGACGCACAGCCAGCACTGTCTCCAAGTGCACTCACCTGCTGTCTGATTGCACTCGAAGTTGATGACACTCATCCGCTGGAAGCCGGAGCTGCACTCCTCACCCCCGAAATAGATCAAGGTGAGGTCTCCGTCCGAGTACCTAGGTTTTTATAACATACATACACACACACACGTTTGGTAGAAACAAGAAAGAAACTTGAACGTCTAAGCATTTCTACATCAAGACTTTTGCACACCATCCACAGACCAGCACAGACGCAAACAGCTGGGGACACACTCCCGCCATCTGGGGCAGGATCGTCCAGAGGAAAAGAGCTCCAAATGGATGCGTCTGTCATCCTCTCACTTCAAAGTGATAACTGGCTGGATCAAAGCGTGAAAGGTTCTACTGGGAACATGGGGACTCTTCTGCTCTCATTTTGGGGTTCTGTACAAAATAATTTATGCCCAAGAAGACACAGCTCTACCAGCAACTGCCACAGAAAGTCTGACAGAGGGACCCCAGATGACAATTTCAGAAAACTAATGCTTTGATAAAAGCTTTTGTGAAGGTAACTCCTGACTTCAGGGGTCAGGAGAATTGTCCTGAATGCATTCGCCTGGTTGTTCAACTCTTGAGTGTGATGCCAGTGGTGTTTCAGATTTCTCAAACCGCCAGAGAAAACTCAAAACTTCTAAGAAACATAAGCTATAAAACGCAAAAGCCATATCAACTAATCAAGTAACTTTGCTACAGTACAGTTCCCTACAGACAACAGATTATAAAACAAACTGTACTAACAGAAGCACTTGTACTGTAAAGCTAGGAAAAACATCCACCTGGATCAGCAACGAACGGCACTTGCCTGACTCAAGCAGGAAAAAAAACGCCAGCTTAGCTGACTTCCCTGTGGAAAACGGAAGCAGGCGGCTGGCAGGGGAGCGTGTTAGGCTTCACGGGGACATGCACAACGCCCTGGAGAGTCACACGGGGGTCATACGCACCGGAGGGTCAGGTTCTGGGGTCTTCCGGCCACTTTGACTTGGGTGGAATCTGCCTTTTTCACTTGGCACACCGCAGCATCTTTCTTATTACAGATGGGCATTTGGCTTCCTCCACAGATGCTCAAATAATATGTATACTCGTCCGCCTCCGAAGTGTAGAACAAGGAGTCTGAGGTTGAGGAAAGGGGGACACACGAGAAGGGGATTCGCGACGTGCACAAGCCTGGGAGAGCACAGCCTCCTCTCGTCTGACCTGCAGCGCCCGCCCCGGGGCAGGGGGTGCTCAGCCCAGGGCCCCTCCAGGCTCTCAGGGCCCCCCAACTCACCTCCCACCCGGCTCAGCGGCTGGAGGTCGACAGCCACGTCATGCTGTGCGCTGCTCAGGGAGCAGCTCTGGCTTTCCAGGTAATCCCTGTGGCAGGCGTACTCGGTGACCCACTCGATCTCAAAGCGGCAGTTGGATTTCGCCGTGAGCTTGGGAATGGTGCCCTGCCGCAAACCCGGAGAAAAAGGGAGAAAGATTCATTTTATTCACACGGCTCAAATGCAGACAGAGTTTCTCTGCTTGCGGAAAAGCTCAAGGGTGTGCTACTGGGGTTTTAACGTTGTTCTCGTTCTAGTACCGCCACGGCCCCTAACGGATTGTGACGATTTGATTGGTGACAACTCCGCTTCTTTGCGGCTCTTCCAGTCCCTTTCAGAGTCACATGCAAACTTCAGCCTGGGAACCTGCCCTGAACGCAGTCTCCCCTGCTCCACCACGCCCCTGGCTATCAGTCACAATGTGTGAAGGGCCTGTGGTCTGTCCACTCCTTTCTGTCACAGGCGCCAGATGGACGGCCCCTCCGGGGGGGTGGAAATCACTGCATCTGCGCGCACCTGGGGAGACAGGCCCTAGCCCCTCCTAGGCATGTGCACGGGGGAGATGGTCCCTAGCCCCCTCTTATGAACGTCCATGGGGGAGACGGTCCCTAGACCCTCCAAGGAATGTCCACAGGGGAGACGGTCCCTAGCCCTCTCTTATGAATATCCATGGAGGAGACTGTCCCTAGCCTCCTCTTATG